>NC_056728.1:515416085-515606085 GCF_019279795.1 Protopterus annectens | reverse complement strand
TTTTTGCAGCAAGTCCCAGAAAACATTCTAAATGACAATTTTAGTCCCTAAAATTAGAAAATAGAATAAAACTCTTGCTTCCAGATAAAAGAGGCACAAAATAACATAAAGGAAGCTCTTTGGGGGAACAATTTCTAGGTTTTGATTCTTGTGAAATGTGATACTGTTGAGAAAAATATCTATACATCTGTTGTTAACTACATATTTTTAAACCCAGTACTCTCTTCTTAAGGATGTCACATGTTAAGTGCTACAGTATAAAATGAAAATACAATATAATCCACACTGAAAAGTTAGAATATTAATTTCCAGAACATTAACCTGGCTGAAAGGAGAAACTATAACATGTGTTTTTAGTGGACTGTTATGGAACAATGTGGTAGCATTCTTGGTTGCTGAGCAAACCGTTTCCAGATCTAAGAACAATAATTCCTAAATTTTACTCTTGGGGAGCATGCTGTTGGTATTAATTATGACAAACAGAAGGGCTACATCTTTAGCTCAGAAATCAGAATTGTACTTTGCATATGTTCTGTTGTAACACTTCTGATAACTAACTACTTTATGATTTACTATGATATCCAGCAGAACGTCATGCTTCTGAACTGGCACAACACCACATTCTGCTACTACATTTGTTGTAGGTAATGCGTTGAGCTTGCAAACAAATTTAACAGAGTAACCCATTCCTTAGCAGTGGTTGTTACATGTGGATACCATATTCCGTTTTTCTCAGCAGTATCGTATTTCACAAATCTCAAAAACTAGGAATGACTTTTCCCCAAAGAGCTTTCTTTGGGTTATTTTGTGCCTTTTTTTACTTGCCAGCAATAGTTTTCTTTTCATGTTTTACAGTGTAAATATAATAATTTTATATTCCAGATGGTCTAGTATTTCTGATTATTTTACAAGACTTTTGTAGTTTTGGTGATTATTAGAATGAGATTCAAATGAGTTATTTGTCTTCCTGTGTCTGCTTTTGGGGTACATTTGACAGAGATGAAGAATTCGTACAAAATTATTATTCCTTATTAATTTAAGCACCTATGCATATATTAATACCTTTTCTGTTTTGCTTCTAAGGATAAATGCATTACAGTGATTATACCATACATGTTAGATTTAATTATTTTTGTCTAATAGAAAGATATGCTGCTAGAACCTTTATGGTTTGTAAATAAAATCAGTGAATTTGTGTTCATGCATGGTAGCGTACAACGGTAATGAAAGCAAATATTTACACAATATATTTGATATACTTACAAAGAATAGACAGTGACAAATGGTCTTATGCTGAAATGCAAACAATCTGGACCAAAATAAGACTATGTTTAGTTACATCAGCATGAAGCATTTGTGATGGAAATGCATTTAAATGATAGGCAATACCTTATTAAAAAGTAACAATAAAAAGCACACTGGTGTTTCCTAGATAAAATCACCAACCTTTATTGAGAATAGTACAAAACTTCACTGACTAAGCACTTTCACCCTGGTAGGGCATCTTCAGAGTCAGTCTACAAATTCAGTCATAGTCTTTATATATACCTTGTAATCATCAATGTAATTAAGTCTAATTAAATACAATGGATCCATAATCTTACAACTTTTTTTTTTTAAAAAGTACCATTGTGCATTAAACTACTTCTTAAATAACCTTCAGAGATCAACCCTTCCTTACACAGTACACAATGGTATATAGTAATAAAATAATATTACAAATCCTAATATTTCTTGTTCAAGCTCAAAGTTGTTGATAAAAAATTAGATGAATGAAATAACAATGAAATTAAACATTAAAAAAAAATAATAATAATAATAATCATAAACATAATCCCTACATATAATAACCAAAAATAATAATAAAAAAAAACCAATAAATCATTGTTCATCTGTGTTAGATACAAGCTGCCTTGTGTTTTAGTGTACAAGCTAGGGATAGGGTGTCATTAATGCCCAGGGCATTACTGGCATCTAATCGTATCTGCCAAAGGCATTCCCTAACCTCTAGAGTAGTTTTGTAATCTCCCCCAAACTCTCTGGTGCAAAACCTGCCTATAACAAAAAATAATTTATTTTTAAAATTGGGACAGTTGTTTGTGTGGTTATATAGTGAGTTAGTAGATTTCTTGTTTTTAATGTCCCTATAATGTTCTAAGATTCTGTATCTCAACTTTCTAGTAGTCATGCCTATATAAAATGTTGGACAAGAAAGACATGTGGCCACATAAATTACCATGTTAGTGTTGCAATTGCAATAGCCCGGGCTCCTCAATGTCCTCTTGAAATTCCCCACAGAGACATAGGGGCCGTCATTGATATATTTACATGCTTTGCAACTGCCACATTTAGCCATCTTAGCAGGTCTTTGACCAAAGGTCATCTGTGTTCTCTCTAAGCACTCCTTAATATTTAAACCCCTACTGTTTATAAAAAGAGGAGCTTTACCTAGTGTGTCATGTAGGTCTATAGGTACTATATCTTCCCATGTCCTTTGAATAATGTTTTTAACTTCCATGGCTAGGGAATTATGCTGTAAGATCATTCCAGTTGGAGTATTTTTGTTGTTTTGTCAATGATTCTTGTTTTATTGTTGTCAGGTATCCTTTGTGTATCATTCAAAATGGGGATAAAATCAGTAGCCCTTCTTCTGGTGACATCATGTTGAAGCATAGCAAGCATGTCCAAGGGGTAACCCCTTTGGACAAACAAGTCCCTCAAAACCCCCATTTCGTCTATAAATTTGCTGTCCTCACTAACAATACGTGACAACCTAATCATCTGTCCTTTGGCCACGTTCTTCTTAACATAGTGGGGATGACAACTGTCATAATGTAAAAATGAATTACTGTACATTTTCTTCCTGTATAAATTGGATTCTATTTCTCCATCATTAATATATAGTCATAAATCCAAATAATCAATAGTCTTACTGTCAACGTTGTGTGTAAATTTCAAAAATAAAGTAGTGTTGTTTAAATATTTTATAAATTCCTCTAATTCATCCCGAGTGCCTTTCCATAAGAACAGAATGTCATCCAAGAATCTCAAATAAATAATCAACCTAGGTCTATATTTAGATTCCAGCACAAATTGTTCTTCCCATTCAGCTAAGACTGGATTGGCATATATGGGTGCACATTTAGCGCCAATAGCCACCCCAGTAGATTGTCTGTAAAATTCATCTTCAAACCCTATATAGTTGTTCTCAAGTACGATTCACATCATATCAACCAATAGGCCTCTCTTCACCTGGTGTATGTCACTGTGTTTATCCAGACTCCTTCCAAACCACTCCAACCCAATGTCATGGGGAATCACTGAAAATAAATTTGTGATATCCACAGTTACAAACAGAAATTCCCCTAAAGATACATCAGCTAAAGTCCTAAGGCAGTCAAAACAATGCCAAGAGTCTTTTAGTACATGTGGCAAATTGTCCAGAACCTTCTTGGTCATAATGTATATAAATGATGCTAATGGTTCCGTTTTGGAACCCCTAGCTGCAACAATAGGTCTGAATGGGGGGTTGACTGTGTTTTTGTGTATTTTAGGTATCCCAAATAAACTGGGCATAACTGGATGTTCCACTTGTAAATATTTGTATTCATCTGCATCAATAATTCCTTCACAAAGCATCTCGTAAAGTTGCCAATCAATCTTAGTGTATGCCTTGTGGACATCAAATTTGGAAGCTAGCTCGTATGTGTTGGAATCACAAATAATACTCTGCATGTGCCAAGAGTAGTCAACATTCGTCATAATGACTACTCCTCCCCCTTTGTCTGGTTTCATAACCCTGTACTCCATACTAGACGAAAGTTCTTTTAAGCAAAATGCTTCAGCTGATGTTAAATTTTTATTGTTTACAACAGGCCTTTTGTCAATCAATCTTCTAATCTGGGTGGTGCATAAACGTTCAAAAGCCAAAACAAGAAATCTCCTAACTCACTATATAACCACATGAACAACTGTCCCAATTTTAAAAAAAATTTATTTTTTGTTATAGACAAGCTTTGCACCAGAGAGTTTGGGGGAGATTACAAAACTATTCTAGAGGTTAGGGAATGCCTTTGGCAGATACGATTAGATGCCAGTAATGCCCCAGGCATTAACGACACCCTATCCCTAGCTTGTATACTAAAACACAAGGCAGCTTGTATCTAACACACATGAACAATGATTTATTGTTTTTTTTATTATTTTTGGTTATTATATGTAGGGATTATGTTTATTATTATTATTATTATTTTTAATGTTTAATTTCATTGTTATTTCATTCATCTATTTTTTTATCAACAACTTTGAGCTTGAACAAGAAATATTAGGATTTGTAATATTATTTTATTACTACATACCATTGTGTACTGTGTAAGGAAGGGTTGATCTCTGAAGGTTATTTAAGAAGTAGTTTAATGCACAACCACAAGGGTATTTTTTTAAAAAAATGTTGTAAGATGATGGATCCATTGTATTTAATTAGACTTAATTACACTGATGATTACAAGGTGTATATAAAGACTATGATTGAATTTGTAGACTGACTCTGAAGATGCCCTACCAGGGTGAACGTGCTTAGTCAGTGAAGTTTTGTACTATTCTCAATAAAGGTTGGTGATTTTATCTGGGAAACACCAGTGTGCTTTTTATTGTTACTAATTCTTTCACTATTTTGGAGTTCACTCCTTATTAAAAAGGTCTAGTGAGTTATGATGAGTATAGAGTTGATAGTGCAAGATTGACTAGTTATTAAGTATTAAGATTCAAAGTATTTACCATAATTACATAAATGCTAGATCTCTAAGGATGAGTTTTTAGGCAAATAAGTAGAATTATTAGGTAAAATATAGTGACTGATTTCACAGGCATAGTTGTTTATAGATTTGTGACTGGAGCAGATGTTAAGACTCTGATCAAAGAATCTTTGGCTCAATTTCTTCTCTAGAAGGTCTAGAATGAATCTTTGCTGGTAGACTAACCACTGACACAAGACTGAGGTCTAAGACTGAGAAGACATACTTGCTCTAGGGTAATTAGAATATTCTGGGGCCTGTATAATATGGAAGCACTATCAAAGCAGGAGAGCAGTTGATATGTAATAACTGATGTTTCACTCTTGAAGGAGACCTGTGAGAAGAAGTGAAGTAAGGGTGGGGCAAAGGAATCCTGGATATCAGCAACAGCACCTCACCAGCCAAATAAAATGGATAGTTCAGTTGGCATGGGGTTAAAAATGTTTAAAGATAGCTGATACGTAGGTCAAGTCGGGCTTCATAAATTAACAACTGTTCCTTAGATACCAGTGTCCTACTTGCTGGAAGGCAGTGCAGGTCCAACAGCACAGGAGTAATGAATTGGTAAATACCTGTTAAAATTCTGGCTTCAGAGTTCTGAACACCTACAGGTAGTTAAGGGGCATGTCTCAAAGCTCCAGGTACACTTGATGCAGTAATGATGGCTTAACAAAAATAGGGTATACTAGAAAAGCTCACCAGACTCTGCTACACTTTGCTGTGAAGGAAAGGTTAGTTTGCTTTTTATTTGTTGTAGTTTGTATTACTTTATTGCCTTTTACATTTTAAATACTGTGATTTGTTTTCTTTACCTTGTGTTTTACTTGTATTCTGCTTTTAACTGCATATTAAAACTTCAAGAGACCACAGCTCTGTCTCTTGTGAGTCAGGCAGAAATTTTTTCCCACCCACCCACCCACCTGCTTATTGTTGTGTTGTTAAATACCACATTGGTCTTTCTAGTTGCCTGCCTCTTATGTTAATTTGACCATATATCTCATTCCTGCTCTGCTTTCACTGGCTTGTGTGAGTAAGCACAAAATTATCATTTTGTGAATCACTCCCCTTCAACTATTTAAATTTATTGGCCATCCTACTGTATTCCATAGTACCAGAATACAAAAGTGACCAGCCTCTTTCATTATATCTTGCTGTTTTAAAAATAGTAACTCTCCACTAAAACTTAACTTTTTAGATAGATAAAACTTAAGTTACCTACTTTCACATCTAACTTATCTAGTGCACACTGCAGTGTTAGGATAAACTGTTTTATTTCATCTTACCTTTAAGCATCCCTGTGACTAGCACTTGCTCTAATACCTGCTGGAAAGCACTAGGAAGCCTTAAGCTGATACAAGCACTAAACTCTCCTTGTTAATAAGGAGAAATTAATTGTAGGCACCAAACAGCCTATAATTGCAAAGTACCTTGCTAAGGCAAGGTAAAACAACTCCTGTACTTTACAAAAAAAGCACCAAACCAGGCATGCCCAGGGGCAGCTTCCGGTGATTTCTCCTGTCCACCTGGTGAATCTGGGCAAACTGGGGCAATGCAGCAATTGCCTCACATACACAGACAACCCTCTCCTCCTACCACCCAACACTACAACCTGTGTGAGATGCACTTACATAGCCAAACTGGAAGCAAAGCTATCTCCACCCAAGATTGTGCTAGACAGTCAAGAGGAGAAGGTTAACACCCACACTACACCTCAAGCAACACATAGCCATTCTAAACCCACACCACCAACACCAACACATAGCAACATTAAATCCACATATGTGGATGCCCTTAACTGTAATCTGCTCAAGCAACAAGGACCTCCGAAGCTGAAATGCAAACAAACACCAATCACAATCAAAGTGTCTCATAGCTCACAACACCAGTGTGCCACCCAGTAAGAGCCCCTTAGGCAAGACAACATACCTAACACTTTAGTCATAGGTGACTCTATAGTCAGGCACACTGATGTCCCACTCACCAGGCTGAACAAGGAGAAAAGTACAGTCAGCTGCCTGTCGGGTGCCAGGATTCACCACATATTACATGCACTCAAGCCACTCCACAACAAATACAAATATGACTCTGTCATTGTCCATGCTGGAGTGAATGACTTGAGACTTACCTCCCTGGACTACATGAAAAGAGACATGGAAGAGCTCTTGGATCATGTAGCCCTGGCAGGTATGACCCTAGCCCTAGGTAGCATCCTGCCTTCACCCAGAATGATACCACAATATAAGGACAAAATGATTGACTTCAACAATTGGCTAAGCTTCTGGTGTCATTCAAAGGGGATCCAGTATCTGGCTGCCTGGGACAACATGATCAACAGACCATGATGCTTTGCCAGAGATGGTCTTCAACTGTCGCCCCTGGGATTCAGGTTATTGGCTAAGGCTCTTGCTACCTGATATAGTGCCTTTTTTAGGCAAAGTTCAAAGGACAAAACCACCACCATAACAGGTACAAGCATGTGAATTCTGAAGGTAATGATACTCAATGCTAGAAGTCTAAACCTCAAAATGCACTCTCTCGAGGCACTCCTAAAAATGGAGAACATCGATATCTGTGCAGTAACTGAGACTTGGTTCAAGGCTCCAGATAGCACCCCTGCAATACCAGGCTACAACTCTTACCACACTTTTTGGCCACAAAACCAAGACCGAAACACTAAAGGTGGAGGAGTGTCCATATTCACCAAGGATATTCATACCACCAGGCTAGTTGCTCAACACAAGGCGTCTGAAATTCTCCAGGTAAAACTAACACTAGGTATGACTGCAATCCAAATTGTAGCTTGCTACAGATCCCCCACCATGCCCCAAGATTCTCACTACACCTTTCTAAACATACTGGAAAATATTAAGATGCAACCAAACAACCTAATACTGGGTGATTTCAACTACCCTGCCATTAACTGGGAAAACTACTCGTGTACCAACACCTTTGCCCAATGGTTCTTGGAATTCATAAATTCCAATGTCCTGGATCAACTAATCTATAGTCCCACCAGGGGCTCCAATATTCTAGACTTGGCCATTACCAACATGGGAAATCAATGCTCCACACCTATGGTCACTCCCTCGTTGGTCAGGTCTGACCATCAGCTAATCACACTTAACATCCACATCCCACCCCCCAGTAAGGAAACCTTGATAAAAAACATCTCCAAGGCCAACTTCATGCTACTCAAGTCAGAAGTGACAAACTTCATGATACCCATGCAGACGGGAACTGAAAGTTTGACTGCTGAATCCTACACTAAGACACTGTACGAGCACATCCACTCATGGATGAATCGTGCCATCCCAAATAGAACCAAGATGCTCTCCTCCACCAGCCTCAGTAAGAAGCTGAGATCCCTCATAAAATCCTCCAAAGCTAGTTATGAAAATAAAATTGCCAAGGATTCCAAAGACAACCACAAGGCATTCTATAACTATGTCAAGAATCTAAATGGCAATGCTCATATCTGCTCTGAGCTACAACAGAATGGCATTAAATATACTGATCCCAAGGATATTGCCAATATCCTGGCAGATCAATTCAGTACCAACTTCACCCCCCTATCACCCCCTAAATGGCCCATCTCAATACCGGAAGATTGCCAAATTCCGGTAATAACGGTCACACAGGTAAAAAATGCACTTTCCAAAGCTAAGAATACAGCATCCATGGGACCAGATGACATCCTGGACTGTGTATTACATGAACTACAAAATGAACTGGCACCTCACCTAAGTGTCATGTTTAATCATAGCCTCGCCTCAGGCTTCGTGCCCGCTGAGTGGCGCACAACTACAGTTATCCCACTCCACAAGGGGGGATCCACCTTGGATCCCAGGAACTACCGCCCCATCAGTCTGATGAGCCTGATTTGCAAGGCCATGGAATGTATTATCATGGAAGTTATAAACAAAGACATTGGCAACCTTCAAACACTGGACCCCACCCAGTTTGGGTTCATGAAGGGCTGATCATGTCTCCTGAACCTGATTGACTTCTTCGAATCAGTCTCCAGAGCTGTGGATGAGGGTAAGGCAGTCCACACAGCCCATTTGGACCTCGCCAAGGCCTTTGACACCATCCCCCACTCTGGAATCATATATAGACTTACTAAGCTGGGCATTAATCCCTACGTCACTCGATGGGTTGCCAACTGGCTTACTGACAGAACCCACACTGTAAATGTAGCCAACTCAAAATCCAGCTCCAGACAAGTGACAAGTGGAGTACCTTAGGGTTCAGTCCTGGGACCACTCTTGTTTGGCATCTACTTCTCTGAAGTACAGGTCAACACTAAGGGACTCTGGCTAACAAAGTTCGCAGATGACTGCAAACTGTGAGCCATTATTGAATCCCCAAATGATGTGGATACTCTACAAAAGGGCCTTACAGAAACAGATGCTTGATGCCAGAGCCATGGGTTCAAGCTCAATGCCAAGAAATGTATAGTTATCCCCTTTGGGAAAAAAAACATGTACCTGTGAATTACCACATAGGTGGCAGTACACTAAACACCGAAAATGTGATAAGAGACTTAAGGACACAGGTGGACAGTGGTCTCACCTTCGATAACCACATCACCACAACAGTCAGGAAATCCTTCTATGTGGCACACCTCATCACTAAGGGCTTTTCATCCAGAAAACAGGAGGTCATTGTCCCACTGTACTCATCCCTCATTAGACCCATTACAGAATACAACACCCCTTTTGGTATGTACCTCTCAAGACATCTGCAACAACTGGAAAGGCCACAGAAATACCTCACTAAAAGAATCACAGGCCTAAAGCAGATGGCCTATGCTGGCCACCTTAAAAAACTTCAGCAATACTCTGTCACATATTGTCTACTCAGAGGTGATCTCTGTTTAACATTAAAGGCCATGTCAAACCCAGAGCTGTTGGACATGCTACACTTAAAGAAATCCCAATCCCTCAGACCACACGCTCCAGGGATCTAAACCTTGTCATCACAATAAACAAAACATGCTGGAGGGATAGGTTCCTGCCCCTGAGACTCCCCAGATTCTGGAATAGACTGCCCATACATGTCAAACCGAGCGCCTCTTTGGCCCTCTTCAAAAGGAACCTTGACTATTGGATGGGAAAAAGGAAATTCACCCCGAGGATCATGTCAGTTGCCCTGATAGACAAGGGTCCAGGGAAGTAAATAATGTGGGAAGAAATAGCCAGGGAATTGTTATGGCTAGGCTTGTATAGGCCCTAGGGCCGATAGCCTAGTACCAGCCTATGAACCTATGAACCTATGCTTACAACTAAGAATAGTAAAACAAGATTAAGTAAAGAAACAATCTTCTTCTTTCAGCTGTTCCCATTAGGGGTCGCCACAGTGGATCATCTGTTTCCATTTCTTCCTGGCCTCTGCATCTTACTCTGTCACACCAACCACCTGCATGTCCTCTCTAACCACATCCATAAACCTTATCTTAGGCCTTCCTCTTTTACACTTACCTGGCAGCTTCATATTTAGCATCCTTTTCTCAATATACCAAGCATCCCTCCTCAGCACATGTCCAAACCAACACAATCTTGCCTCTCTGGCTTTATCTCCAAACTGTCCAAACTGGGCTGACCCTCTAATATGCTTATTTCTAATCCTGTCTACCCTCGTCACACCCAGTGCAAATCTTAACATCTTTAACTCTGCCACATCCAGCTCTGACTGTTGCCTTTTCGTCAACGCCACTGTCTCCAACCCATATAACATAGTTGGTCTCACTACCCTTTTGTAGACCTTCCCTTTCACTCTTACTGGTACTCGTCTGTCACAAATCACTCCTGACACTCTTCTCCACCCACTCCACCCTGCCTCTCTTTTTCACCTCTCTTCCACACATGCCATTACTCTGAACTGTTGATCCCAAGTATTTAAACCCATCCACCTTCGCCACCTCTACTTCCTGTATCCTCACCATTCCTCTATCCTCCCTTTCATTCACACACATATATTCCATCTTAGTCCAGCTGACCTTCGTTCCTCTCCTCTCTAGAGCATATCTCCACCTCTCCAGGATCTCCTCAACCCATTCCCTATTCTCACTACATATCACAATGTCATCTGCAAACATCATAGTCCACGGGGACTCCTGTCTGATCTCGTCTGTCAACCTGTCCATCACCAGTGCAAATAAGAAAGGGCTCAGAGCTGATCCTTGATGTAATCCCACCTCCACCTTAAATGCATCTGTCACTCCCACTGCAGATATCACCACTGTCACACTACCCTCGTACATATCCTGTACCACTATTACATACTTCTCTGCCACTCCCGACTTCCTCATGCAATACCACAACTCCTCTCTAGGCACCCTGTCATATGCTTTCTCTAAGTCCACAAAGACACAACGCAACTCCTTCTGACCTTCTCTGTACTTCTCCATCAACACTCTCAGAGCAAACATCGCATCTGTAGTGTAAGTAAAGAAACAATAAAGCAACTAAAATCATAACTTAAGGCATGTGTGTGTGTGTGTGTGTGTGTGTGTGTGTGTGTGTGTGTGTGTGTATGTGTGTGTGTGTATATATATATATATATATATATATATATATATATATAAATGTCAACCTAGGCTTGCAGAAAAGGTTTGCCATTAATAAAACAGGCTTTCTGACACAGATAGGCTTTTAGGTCCCTCTTTATAGATTCATAGGTGTGTGCTAGGCTAATGACCACAAAAGCCTTTTTAAGCCTAGCTTTGCATCCCAAAATCTCTGACAAGTTCTGATACACTTGACAAGTGTAAGTAGGAGCTTGGGAGATGAAACATTTACAAGCAGGGGACTGGGAGATGAACCATTTACAGGCTGCCTTTGTTCATTAGTGACACAGGAGCCAAACCAGTGAGGAAGTTCCTGTTTCTCTTCCAATTGCACAAGTGATACTTGAATTGGATTAGGGAGGAACTCTGCTTCACATGGATATAGAAGCAGTTCCAGAGAAGGAGAAGTCCCTGGGATGCATACCTGTCTCTCCAGCAGGTCCTATTTATATCGCAAACAAGGTTTAAGTCTTTAGAATGGGAAGTTCTGATGATGTTTCTTTTGTGTATATGCAGGAGATCCGTCAAGGTGGGGTGTGATAATGCCTTGGATGCCAGGCTCAGATCTCTCCACAGCAGTCTGTAAAAGACAATATACAGGGATAGGCTTTGAGGCAGTCTGCATAAGACAAGTTACTTATGCCCTATATTCTTTTAGTGAGGAACCTCTATGGACATTCCAATTGTTGGATGCAACTGTTTGGGGCCCTATTAACTCATCAGACACATTGTCGAATGACATTTAATTGGAAATGCCATTCATCAAACCTTTCTGACTGAGATCATGTTACTGTAGGAATCAGAAAATTTGGCATCTCCCCACTGCAGTGTGATTTCGAAGTTGGTATATATAATTTGTGTGGGGGGGGGGGGTAGCGGAACAGCCCTTCACATGGGGTGGGGGTGATGAACTGCATTTCCAATTTGACAATGGTTGTTTGATGAGTTAATATAAACCTGCTTGGTTAGGTACATACCTAAGGGGTCATTGTACTCAATGCTAGGTCTGATGATTGCTGAATACATTGGACTAATGACCTAGCTGGACCTAGATACTATACTTTTGTTTATAAGGTGTACAATATAAAATGATTTCCTTACTACTGTAGACACATGATGGTCAAAGGCTAAATTACTATCTGTATATTCCCCCAAGTTCCTGACTACTGGGTCGACTCATAAGAGTGAGTTGTCAGTATGATAGTTACCATGGTGGATGACTTCTTGAAGGATACTATTATGCATTCTTGGCATTTAGTTTTAGTCCATGGCTCTGACATAAGTTATTTGTCTGTGTCAGCCCTTCTTAATGAAGACTAGTGTCAGTGGGGGATACTATGCCTGTTTCTAATTTGCAGTCACTGGCAAATTCAGTGAACCAGAGGCCTTTAACATCGTCAGTGACTTCAGGGAGCTAAATGCCAAAAAGGAGCAGTCCCAGGACTGATCCCTGAGGAACTCCTCTTGTGACTGGCCTCTTTGTGGAGGTGGACTTCCAATTCTAACTGGGTTCTGTGTGTGAGGCAGCTGGCTATCCACAGGATGACATAAGGGTTTCTATCTCACCTCTTGAATTTGTTAACAATGTCCGAGTGTGGTATTATGACAAATGCCTTGACCAGGTCAAGGTAGGCAGTTTGAACAATTTTGCCTTCACACATTGCTTTGGTGACCTTCTCAAAGAAGTCCACCAGGCTGAGTAGGCATAATCTGCCCTTGACAAAAGTGAGCTGAGTTGGGGCCAGTATTTTGAGATTTCCTATGTCATTATTGATCATTTCCATGACAATTCTTTCCATGGCTTTGCATATGAGACTAGTGAAACCTATGGGTCTGTAACTTCCACGGTCTGTAGATTGCCCACCTTTGTGCAGAGGGATGACTGTCCCTGTTTTCCATTAATGAGGCATGAAGCCTTTTTGGAAGTTGCAATTAAATAGCAGTTCTAGAAGCCCTGATATATCATGTTTCATGCTATTTAGAAGGCATCCTGGGATATTGTCTGGGTCAATCTATACAGTATTCTTGGCTTTGGAGAGAGCATTGAGGATCTCATCCCTAGTGATAGCTGGAGGAGTTATATTTGATGGTATTTCCTAAGGGGAGGTTGAAGGGAGGGGAGCAAGGGGTATAGTTAGAGTTGAATTTGTCTGTCAGTAGGTTTGCTATATCTTCTGGTTCAGTATAGGTGATTCCATTAACAATGAGCTCTGCATAGAACTGTGTAATGCCTTTGAGGCTAAAAAATGCTTTGTGATTGATCTTGGCCTATGAGGCCAAATTTACCTCAAATTTGGCTTTGGTAGACTTTAATTGTCCTCAGAATTGTTTTTTAGTTTGATGAAAGTGCTTTTATCCAACTGGGTGCTACTGCCTCTAAATTTTGCCATGGTTTTCTTAATTCTCTTATACAGCTTATTGATGTTTTGATTCCATGGGATGGCTTCTTTTTTGTGTTAGTTCTGTACTTCTTCCTGGTAGGTACAGCTGCCTCTATGTAGCTATTAATATGCTTGTATAAAATGTATGTGAACATTTCTGTGTAGGCAACAGTGTTCTCAGTGATTTGGGGAGCTTGAAATTTTGCCAGGCTATCACTTATTAGGAGGAATTTAGCCTTATAGCAGCTTCTGAATATTCCAGGATTAGCTGGAGTTCTGGAAGTTAGCCTTAGAGTAGTTCCTGAATATTCCAGGGTTAGTTGGGATTCCGGGTTTTATTTTTACTCTAAAGTAGACTGTATTGTGGTTTGACCATACCACAGAAGACATTACACTGGGGGTATGCAGCACTCTGAAATATTAGTAAGGACTAGCTCGACTATATTTGAGCCCCTGGTTGGCATATATTGACAATCTGGTCAGGGAGTTTTTGTTTACAAAATCCAGGAATCTCTGTGCCTGCATGTTTGGTGTCATATATAATTACCAGTTAATTGTGGGGTAATTAAAGTTGCCCATGAATATGGTATTAGGTTGTATGTTGAGTGTTTTCAATAAGTTTAAATACATGTCATGGGTTTCCTTGGTCACATAGTGGACCTATATCTTGCAAGTCCTGAATTATATAGATAAATTGTTGTTTCCATTTTTAGTAATGCATTTCTTTGTGTACAGAATTAGTAGGTTAAAGGCTTCTGTTTAAAAGAGATCCATAAAATAAAATAATTCTGATAACTAGTAAAATAGTTCTGGAGTAAGTCTCACAGAGTTATTCCAAGTATTAGCTTACCTAGCTTGTTAGACCCTTTTAGACATAAATAGCTTGCATCAACTCTAGAATATATGATCCAGTCAGCCTCCTGTAAATTGATTAACCCCAGGTAGTGTGGGATCACATTAAGGAAAAGTCTGGTAAGGTGGTTAGGTGTATGAAAATACTTGAACTAGGATTGCCAGCCAAATTATCTATAGTTCCTAGATTAAGCTGCATACCAAAGCAACAGCAGAACTCTTGTCCAGATTTCCCATGGTATAGAAATACTAACTTAATTCTCTCAAAGGATCTTGTATTTTCAGTAAGCTGATGCATATTTCTGGATAAGAAATCTATGTGGCCTACAACTGTAAGTAGTCTTATCTCTAAATGCATCCACATAGACAACTGTGACCACATAGCCTGTCAGATTACCATATCTATGGTAACCAACTGTACTGAGTTACCAGAACCAAAATCTGGAATTCCATACATTTTGAGCTAAAAACACAATCAAACCCTAAAACATTCCAAGAGCAAGTAAAAAAAAAAGCTTTCTAACCTCTAAGTGGAACTGCCAATGACCTAAACAGTAGCAACCAAAATGTATTATCTCAGTTTCAAAGTAGGCTCTTTAATCACAGACATACTGTAACAAAACTGCTCAGTTCCATCATCTTAGCATTTGTTTACCCCCCATTCTTTACATTACCCTACATCACTTCTACTACCCATCATCCCTTCTCCACTAATACCACCATTTCCCATCTTTGCTAACCTAATTCTGTTTTATTCCATTCCCTCTCCAGTTCCCACTGTTCTATATCAATCTTTCTTTACCATTTATCGCTCATCTTCAAAAATCCTCCTCCATTCTTTTTCTTTGTTTACACCTATGCATACCCCAGTCTTCTCACATTCTTTTATAAATTTCCCCAAGTTACCTTTCTGAGTAATCTGATCAAACTGATATGAAGCTTCACTGTACTCTCTAGAAGCAACTAAAAACTGCTGCTCCTGCAGTGGTGAACCAAGACCACAACAGAAAGAAAGAAAAAACACTCTGAATCCACAAAATGTACTTTTTGTAGAGTCTTAGGGGTGTTTTTTCTTTCTGCTTTATAGAAGGTTGACTACATCAAACACTGCAACTGTTGCTATGTACAATATGAGACCTCAAGATTACTTACTTTAACCCAGTAACTATTAACTTATACTACATATGACTACAAATGTATCTACCTTAAGTTAGGAATATGTAATTACACAATTACCCAACTTTTGTTACCACTAAAATGATGTATACATTATCGATTCTGTCTAACACCTGCATCTATTATGTCACCTACTTATACTGTAGAGCTTTTCTCCAGGGGACTCTGCTGAAAAGGGGCTTTAGCCCAGTTGGATGATCCCAGTTAATGTAAATACATAAATAAATAAATAAATAGAACAAAAAAAAAAGAGGCCTAATACCTGGCTCTGAGGAATCTTGCACTGATAAATATGTCTTGTAAACCTGCTGTATGACCATAAATGCAAGAGGCAATCCTTTTATTTACTGTGGATTACAAACCACAGTGAATCCACATAACTTAGATCAAAGAAAAAAGTTATAGTGGGGGAAAACTTATGTCAGATGTTTCAGGACTCTTGACCTCAGAACAACACAATTATTGACAGATAAACCAGAAAGTGCTAATTTTATTTACAGATATAAAGAAGCATTATGTGCTCAACATACAGACACTGTGGGCCATATTCATGAAGGCTTGCACGGAGTGTAAGAGTAGTGTAAGACGGCAGACAGGCAATATGTCTGCCGAGCGATTCAGCAATATCCGTCAGGGGTGTGCATGAGAGCTTCTAAAGCTACTCTTGCACAGACAGTGTTATGGTATGCAAATTATCTCATTTGCTACTGAAAACTATACAAATAAGGTAAATTTGTGATCCAGGAAACACTAACCTGTTCGTGTAAGAGTAGTGTTATCTGCAGAAATGTACTCCGTTGGTAACGGAGTACCGTTCTGCAAATAGCTAAACGGAGCTATTACAGCTCCAAATAAAGGATGCATCTAGTTGAGGAAGCATGCCAATGGCCAAATATAAGGCCTTTGGCATTTGCAAATGTTGTAAATCCTTAAAATCCATTTTTCTCCCAATCGCCGATGTTTAAGCATAGCGCAGTGGTGCGCAAATGTGCTGCGTTTTAAATAAAATGAAAAAAAAGGAAAAATAGCCACAAATGTGCATTTTCACTAAAAAGCTTGTTCTGCCATGCAGGTGAATGGCAGGCTGAAAGCAACATGGCCACTGAGTAGTGGTTGCTAAGGGGGGGAAGCTCAGTGTGAGAGATGTAACCAAGCATTAGTAGGCAATCCTATGCAAATGAGGATAAGGATAGTGAATCCCAATTTCCCCTGGCATGTGAGCCATGTCCCTAGAGTGTAAGTGTAGGAGTAGGGTAGTAGTAGAGTAGAAGATAGGTGACATCATGAGGGGGTATGTCTGAAAGACTGTAAGGTGATTGGAGCACAGTGGCTTGTGTTTGCCTTGAGTTGCTCAGGATTGCAAGAGGCGTGTTTACAGTGGTACTATCTGAAAACAAGAAACCAAAGGTGTACGCCATGGATATATCTGAAATCTCTTGCAAACGGGCACACAGCAGAAAGGGAAAAAGGAAGGAAAAGAAGTAGTGGGAAGTTAACCAAGGAGAACTAGCAGAGCTGCCAGGTGAAATATATCAGAATCAGCCAATTACACAGAGAGTAGACTAGCCCAGCCCAGCCCAGCACTTTAAACTCTGCAAACAGCAGTCTACCCTGTTTTTTCCCAAGAACTCTGCAACACTGCAGTATACAAAGAGTGAAAACTTAAAAAGCTTAAGTCAGACAAAATGTTAGGGGCTGCTATTGCTATCATAAACCAACATGTGCAAGGTGCTGAGGGTGGTGATGTTGTGAATGCTGCTGAGCAACCCACAGTGAGGAGACGGAGAAGAGTGTACAGACCCAGGGTAACCTACCAGGGGCTACATGAGCTGGAGATAGTGGAGTGCTATAGAGTGGACAGAGACCTCCTGCAGCAAATTGTTGAGCTGTGCCGGCCACGCCTCATACACAGAACCAACAGAGGGGAACCCATCCCAGTGGATACCAAGGTATGTGTTGGCCTATGAATACTAGCTACAGGTACCTACCAGAGACCAACTGGTGATATTATGGGGGTTTCACAGGCATCAGCATCCAGGGTACTGCACCAGTTCCTGGATGCCATGTCAGCACATGTCGGTGAGCACGTATATTTCCCCAATTCCAGTGAGGCATTGGCCAGCAATATGCGTCTTTTCCACCAAATAGCAGAATACCCTGAGGTGGTGGGTGCAATAAACTGCACGCACATACACATCAAAGCAACACTCGGTGAGCAGGGTAGCAAGGGCTTCCCCTCCATCACCTGCCAGGTCATGTGCGATGCCCAGGGCATAAAAATGAATGCGTGTGCTGGCTGCCCTGGAAGCTATCACGATTCCCACATCTGGCATCTGATGCAGCTGTACCAGAGATTTGCCAATGGGGACATCCCTGACGGTCACCTAGTGGGGGATGCTGGAGCTGGATATGCACTGGAGCCGTGGCTGATGACACCCATCAGAAATGCAGACACACCCGAACAAGAACTCCATAATGAGACACATGCACAAACAAGAAACATTATTGAGCATGTGTTTGGGATGCTCAAGTCACGGTTCTGGTGCCTGGAGACATCTGGTGGAGCCTTGCAGTACTCACCAACTGCATGTACCCAAATTGTCATGGTATGTGCCATGCTACACAATATGATCCTGTGAAAACAGCTGCAGCAGGAACAGCATGGGGCAGGGCCAAACAGCCCCCCACCATTGCCAAGGCCTGCATAGGCACAGCGTGACTCGTAGGAGGAACAACCTGAGCCTGCCCCAGTAGGTAGAAGGAGGCGTGCCCAGTATGCCCTGGCCTAGGCAAAGAGGCAACACTTAGCACATACACTGACTCAGTAGGAACCCTGGAAATGACACCTCTCTCTGACTCGCACATACAATAAAAGGGATGCCTAACTTGACACTACCTGTTTTCAAACATGTATAGGGAGTGTACTATGTGCATCCGACATAGGTAGCCCTGCAGCACCACCTGAGGCAGGATTGCCCTATTTTAAGCAATATAAAGCAGTGCTAAACACATTTTACCACTATTTAGCATATTTAAGCACAATTGCGTGGAGCTGCGCACCGTGCAAACTAGCGCAACATTGGGCAACATTGGGCAACGTTGGGCAATGTTGGGCAATGTTGGGCAAAGTCAGGCAAAGTCGAGCAAAGTCGGGTAAACACACTCACACCTGCTTTACTGTTCCTTAACCAGTCAGGTCTGCCCAGCAGGAAAATAAAAAGCAGTGACAGGGCTCAAACTCAGGATACTGTGCACTATAGTCACAGTACTGAACCAATAAGCCATGACAGCATTTCACTGGCACAGACACAGCAGGACAATTGTAGACTAGTGCAAACACAAACAAATGCTGTATCATGCCCTCTGAACTTCCCCCCAGGCCTATGCAGACAGGTAACAGCAGGCCAGGCAGTGTGATATGGGTTGGGTAGGCCATGAAGTCACAAACTAATATACGTGAAATTGGAAGCTAAGTTCTGTATTACAGTAGTATGCCTCAAGCCAGTACGATAGGCAACAGTAAGACTGAAATGGAGTACCTCACATAGCAGTGCAGGCCTAGCAAATGTGTATAAGTGTCAGGTGAACCCCTCATCCTATGTACACCCACAATAACAATCAGATGTGCCCCCTGGGTAGAAATGTACAAATAATAGCCGTCCCCCCTGCATGTAGAAATGTTGATAAGTCTATGCAAAGCAACTCATGGAAGCCCTGCAGGCACAGCATGCTTCCTGTCGATGTACAACACAAAGGTGAGCCCTGAAGTAAAAAACAACTTGATTTTTCACACACATATAGTATATATGTCCATACTGGGCATGCTCACACACTTCAACAAATTTAGCAAATGTCAGTCAGCAACATACTGAAAGGTCATACTGGGCATGCTCACACACTTAGGCCATGTCTGAGTACAGCAGTGGGCCACACATATCTGGCAGTTGCAGTTCTTACCCCAGAAACTTGTCACTATTCACCAATCCTGCCTTGCGCACACAGTTATATGAAAACATACCCATAAAATATATTGGACTCCTGTCATAATCAAACTATGTACTACAAGTACTTAAGTTGTTCAAAGAAAGTGAAAATTCAAAGAAGATCAATAAATCTCCGATCAGTATCATCAATAAACAATGAGTACTCCTAACATTATCCAATCCATGTTCTGACAAAAATATTGTCAGAGTCCATAGAGAACCATGAAGCTTTATTTCGCAATGTCATATATATCAATGTAAACTCATATATGTTCTGAGTCAGTGCAAACTGTAAATGAATACATGTACATGACTGAAATTGCCAACATCTTGTCAGACAGGTTCATACATATTTACCCCCCTCTCACTGACAAAAGGGTCCATTATCATACCTGGAGATTGTGAAAACCCAGAAATCACATATACAATGGTTAAACAGCATTTTCCAAACCTAAAAACATGGTGTCTATGGGATGACATGGTTTCCCTAGCTGTGTCATATGTGAACTCCATAACAAATAGACCCTGCATCTGAACAGTCTGTTGAGACTCACCCTCCGTACAGGATATGAAACTGTTGAATGTGTTACAGCAACACTTGGCACAGTCCACAAGTGTTGGTGCACAACAGGCCATAGGAACTATTGTCCTATAAGCCTATTAAGCCTGATCTGCAAGGCCATGGAGTCCATCATGGTGGAACTCATAAACAGAGCTATTGTGAGCCTACAAACACCCAACCCTACCAATTTCGGTTTGGTCAGGGGCAGATCATGGTTCCCAAACCTGCTAGACTATTTTCAAGGCAGTCACCCAGGACATACATCAATGAAATGAGCTACACACGTCCCACATAGACCTTGAAAAGCCCTTTTCCAACATCCCAGACACATGTCGTATCCACAAAATCAACAACCTGTGCATAAATATGTATTGTCATCTGATGGATTGCCAACGGTGGCACAGACAGATCCCACAAGGTTAGAATTGTGGTCTCCTGTTCAAGCTGGTAACAACTGCTGTCCCCCATGGCTCAGTTCTGGGACCTCTCCTGTCTGGTGTATACTTTTCAGAAATACAGTCAAACACACGAGGGCTATGTTTAGTAAAGTTTGTGGATGACTGCAAAAAAGTTGTCATAATCGATGTTTGGGACAACAGAGACATCCTTAAAAAGGGTCTGTCAGACATATGTGGTGTAAAAATTATGGCCTCGAGCTACAGTCATACAAATACCACATAGGTGCCAACACCCTAAATATGGAGGTGATAATAAGGGATCTATGGACACATGTGGATAGTCATCTCTACTTCCAGAAACATATTCACAAAGTGGTTAGAAAATCATGCTATGTGTTCCCACTAACTGCCAAGGTCTTTGCATGTAGGTCAAAGGAGGTTCCCTGTACTCATCAGTCATCAGACCCGTCAGAGAGTACCACAACACACTTGCAATGAATCTGACTAGGCACCTTCAGCAGCTGGAAAGACCACTGAAGTACTTCAACAAGAGGATTACTGGCCTCAAACAGTTGCCCCATGCAACAAGACTGAATTTAACTCAATCTGTACTCTGTTGCATACTGTCTACTCTGGAGATCTCTGTCCAACAGACAGGTCCATGTCCAATGCAGAACTGATGTACATGCGCTATCTGAAGTAAACCCAAGCTCACTGTACCACATGCTCTAGGGATAACATAATCACAACATTAAATAGAACATGTTGGAGGGATACATTACTAACTCACAGACTTCCCTTGCTTTGGAACAGACTCCCAACCGACATTAAGCCGAGACTCTCACTGACACTCTTCCAGAGGAGCTTTGATGAGTGTATGTGAAACTGAACTGTCACACCATGGATCACTTCATCAGCTCTACTACACAGAGGCCTAGGGAACTAACTGCATGGGTGGTGATAGCTGCACACTCTGGCCATACTAATATATGCCTTCAGGGAGATAGCCTATTACCTACCTATGTACCTATATATATATATATATATATATATATATATATATATATATATATATATATATATATATATATATATGTATGTAGGGGGAACACAGTATAATAAGCCAAAGATGGATGGGCAGAGATGTGTGTAAGAGGGTGACCATGACAGGGAGCCATCCAAGACTGTCCCACCCAGCACACATCCCAATGGCATGAAAGACATGAGGTGCACATCTCTCCCACTGTACATAACAGCCACCAGTATCTGTAACATTACACTGTATGTGGTCCATGTGCCTGCTATACAACATGACTGTACAATGAAGTACACATCTACTATCTGTAGACATGTACCTGTCACATAGGTTCATAAGTATGTAGTAGACTATCTCCATGAAGGCATATACCAGCCTACGCAAGTTGTGCAGCTTTCACCACAACATTGGGTAGTCTCCAAGGCCTAGTTCTAATAGTTAGTACCCTAAGCCCCTTTCTAGTGAGGCTGCTGATGTGATGCCTGGCATGAATTGTCTGTTTCCCATCCACTCATCAAGGTTCCAATTGAAGAGTGTCAGCGAGGGGTTCTGTCTGATGTACATTGGGACTCTGTTCCACAGTAAGGCAAGTATCTGGGATGGTACTCTATCCCACCAGCATGTTGTATTCATCATTCTGATGAGGTTCATACCCCTGGAATGTGTAGGGCGACTCAATGTTGTTATGTGTAGATGGAGAATGTTCAACAGTTATGTGCTGGACATGGCTCTGTATGTTAGGCAGAGTGTGCCTCTGAGTAGGCGGCATGCAACGAAGAACAGATTTAGTTTTACCAGTTGTGTTGCATAACACAACTGTTTGAGGCCAGTAATCCTCTTAGTGAGGTATCTCTGTGGTCTCTCCAGCTGCTGGATATGCTAAGTCGAGTACATCCAAAATGGTGCACTGTACTCAATGATGGGTCTGATGATGTAAGAGTAGAGTGCCAACACTACCTCTTTGGATCCTGATGCAAACCCTTTGTTGATTAGGTGGGCCACATAGGATCTCCCAATCACTTTGGCAACATGGTTATCAAAGGAAAGATGACTATCTACTTGTGTCCCCAGATCCCTTATCACCTTGTCATTTTTAAGGGGGTAACACTTATGTGGTAATTTGTGGGTATTTTGTTTTCAACAAAGAGGATCACTATGCATTCCTCCACAGTGAGCTTGAGGCCATGATTCTGACACCACACATCTGTCTCATAGAGTCCCTTCTGGGGAATATGTCTGTCTTCCGGGGAATCTATTATGGCAAACACTTTACATTTCCCAGCAAACTCAGTCAACCACAACCCTCCTGTGTTGGCATGTACATTTGAGAAGTTTATACCAAACAGGAGGGACCCCAGGACTGAACCCTGGGGGACACCAGTCATTACCGGTGTAGAGTCTGACATGTAGCCAGCAACTCGTAATGTGTGGGATCTATCTGTGAGCCAGTTTGCAATCCATCTTGTGATGTATGGATTCATGGCCAGATTGGTGAGTTCATCTATGATACCTGACTGGGGAATGGTGTCAAAGGCCTTAGCGAGGTATAGGTAGGCTGTGTGGAGCTCATTTCAATCATCTGTAGCCTGGGTAACTGTCAAAGAAATCCTTCCAGTTCAGGAGGCGTGGTCTGCATTTGACAAAGCCAAACTGGGTGTGCTCAACTGTGTGAAGGTTCCCAATCTCTGTATTGTTGACTTCCATTATGATTGGCTCCATTGCCTTGCAGAACACACTCATCAGGCTCATAGGGCATGAATGCCAAGGGGTTTTTGTGGCCCCACCCTTGTGGAGTGTGAAGAATGTTGCTGTGCAACATTCTATGGGCACATATCCTGTAGAGAGCATGTAGGTATCCTTGATGAATATGAATACATCCTCACCCTATGTGCTATGATTCAGGTTCTGATGCTGGAAGGTATGGAATGAGTAGTATTCTGGTAGTGCTGGTGTGCTGTCTGGAGCCTTGAACTAGGTTACTGATACTGCACAGATATCAATATTCTCCATAATGAGAAGTGCTTCGAGTGTGTGCATCTGGAGGCTGAGACTTCTGGCAATGAGTAGCATTTAGCTCACTTTGTGGTTATTTGTGTTGGTTACGGGGTTTGGTTTGTCCTGCATGACCGGTGTTCCACACCTGACGTCAGCTCCTCATTGGTCCCATCTTTCTATAAGCTAATTACCCTACATATCCACATTCTGGACCCACACCCCCATTAAGGAAACCATGTTAAAAAATGTCTCCAAAGCCAACTTCATGCTTCTTAAGACAGAAGTGCTGAACTGCAGGACACCCATGCAGAAGGACAATACAGTTACAACTACTGAATCCTTCACAATTGTACTTTTTAAGCACTTACATGACTGCATGCATCATGCTATCCCAAACAGAACCAAGACACTAACCTCCAAGAAAAGGAAGCCAATCTGGAGTTCCCCTGCCATAAACAAACTGCACAACAGAAGGAAGAAACTGTTGCAAAAGAGAGTAAAATCCCATGAGGAGAGGAGCTCCATGGTCAATATCAGTAATAAACTGTGATCCCTGATAAAATCCTCCAAAGCTAGTTATGAAAACAAAATCAACAATTGCTATGTCAAGAATCTCAATGGCAACACTCAGATCTGCTCTGAGTTACAGCACAATGGCACTAAATATACAGTCCCAACTGATATTGCCAACATCCTGGCAGATAGGATCAGTGCTAACTTTACCCCCCTCTCACCCATGAAAGAGCACATCTCTATAACAGAAGACTGCAAAGTTGCTGTCATCACGGCTGCACAGGTAAAAAACACTCTCCAAAGCCAGGAACACAGCATCCATGGGACCAGATAACATCCCAGGCTGTGTTCTACACAAACCACAGAATGAACAGGCACCACACCTACATACCATGTTCAGTCATAGCCTCACCTCAGGCTTTGTGCCTGCTGAATGGCGCACAGCGATGGTTATCCCACAACACAAGGGGGGAGCCACCATGGACCCCAGGAACTAGCACACCATTAGCCTGATGAGCCTACTCTGCAAGGCCATGGAATGTATCATCATATAACTTATAAAAAAAGACATTGGTAATCTCCAAACTCTGGACCACAACCATGTTGGGTTTGTAAAAGGCAGATCATGTCTCCTAAACCTGATAGATGTCATTGAAGCAGTCAACAGAACCATGGACAAGGGTAAGGTGGTTCACACAACCTATGTAGATCTTGCCACGGCTTTCAACACCATCCCCCACTCTGGAATTATAGATAAACCCACTAAACTAGGTATAAATTGCTATGTCACAAGATGGGTTGCCAACTGGCTAGCTGACAGAATACACACTGTGAAAGTAGCAGACTCCAAGTTTCAGGGCAAGTGCAGTCCCGGGGGTATTAAAAAAAACTTACATGACTGCTTTCCCAACATTTTTCAACGGGCAAATTTTTTTCCCCCTCCAGAAAAGGGGCCATTTTCCGGGGTTTTAAACCCCAAAATCACAAAAAGGAAACTTTTTCCAAATAAAACGGCAGGGGATACAGGTTTTAGCTGTGTCTTTTAACTCCAAAAAAAAACCCCATAACATCTTTAGACTCACCCCACAGATTGTTTTAAGGGTTACAGTTTACATCCCAATGTTTGCCAACACCTGGAATAGTCTTAATTTTAAACCTTCTAAACCAGGGAGCCATCATAACCCAAAACAAGTTTAGCCTAAAAACCCCCCCAACCCTCCAAGGGGTCGGGGGCAGAAAAATTTCCCAAAACCTGTGTTTAAAACAGTAACCCAGGCCCAACACCAAAAAAGTTAAAACCCCCCCCAAAAACCTTTAAACCCCCTTTTCCCATGCACATGGTATCCAAAAAAAACCCAACCGGGCAAAATAGCACATTTGGATTGAACTGCCAAAGGGCCAAAATGGAATTGTTCCCCTTTAACTTAAAAGCTTTAATCTAAAACCGGGGACCCCCCTGTTGGTTTTACAGAAACCCCAAAAACCCAGAGCTTGAGAAAGGGATGACGGGAAGGGTTGTCAAACCATTTTTGGGGAAAACGGCATTTAAACCACCCCCAAAAATTGGTTAAAAATATCCTGAGCTAAGTCATCAAATACCAATGGGTGCCAACCCCTAAATAAAGGTGAAATGGGGGATCAAGGCCCTTTGGGAAGTCATTCATTCCAAAAAATTCCAAAGTTTGCTGCTTTGTGTTCCACCTGAAGGGTCTTTATGGAAAGGGGTTTTTAATAATTAAAGGACCAAAAAGGGACCAAACAAATTTGAAGGGGCTCCTACACCCACTGGAAAGACCCTGGTTCAAAAGGGGAACTGGCCTCAAAAAATTCCCCCAAATGCAAAAAACTTTTAATAATCTGTACCTTTTCATAGTCTATTTGGAGACCTGAAAAAAAGGCCTTGTCCAGGGACGGGGACACTTTTTAATAAACCCAAACCCATGTAAACATCTCTGGGGAACCTCATCACAAATTAATAGAAAGTGGAGGGAACATTTTCCCAACTTCCCTCCTTTAAAAGGTAAACCCCTTTTTCCTGACCTCACGACACTCTCCAAAACTTAAAAGGGGTTTGGAAATAATTTCAACCATGGTTTTATCAGCCTACTACACAAGGCCTAAAATCTCCAGGGGGTATCTGCAATCGGCCTACTAAATATCCTTTCCAAATACCAAACCTATGTCCAAAAAATTTAATTGGGGAACACAGTATAATAAGCCAAAGATGGATGGGCAGAGATGTGTGTAAGAGGGTGACCATGACAGGGAGCCATCCAAGACTGTCCCACCCAGCACACATCCCAATGGCATGAAAGACATGAGGTGCACATCTCTCCCACTGTACATAACAGCCACCAGTATCTGTAACATTACACTGTATGTGGTCCATGTGCCTGCTGTACAACATGACTGTACAATGAAGTACACATCTACTATCTGTAGACATGTACCTGTCACATAGGTTCATAAGTATGTAGTAGACTATCTCCATGAAGGCATATACCAGCCTACGCAAGTTGTGCAGCTTTCACCACAACATTGGGTAGTCTACAAGGCCTAGTTCTAATAGTTAGTACCCTAAGCCCCTTTCTAGTGAGGCTGCTGATGTGATGCCTGGCATGAATTGTCTGTTTCCCATCCACTCATCAAGGTTCCAATTGAAGAGTGTCAGCGAGGGGTTCTGTCTGATGTACATTGGGACTCTGTTCCACAGTAAGGCAAGTATCTGGGATGGTACTCTATCCCACCAGCATGTTGTATTCATCATTCTGATGAGGTTCATACCCCTGGAATGTGTAGGGCAACTCAATGTTGTTATGTGTAGATGGAGAATGTTCAACAGTTATGTGCTGGACATGGCTCTGTATGTTAGGCAGAGTGTGCCTCTGAGTAGGCAGCATGCAACGAAGAACAGATTTAGTTTTACCAGTTGTGTTGCATAACACAACTGTTTGAGGCCAGTAATCCTCTTGGTGAGGTATCTCTGTGGTCTCTCCAGCTGCTGGATATGCTAAGTCGAGTACATCCAAAATGGTGCACTGTACTCAATGATGGGTCTGATGATGTAAGAGTAGAGTGCCAACACTGCCTCTTTGGATCCTGATGCAAACCCTTTGTTGATTAGGTGGGCCACATAGGATCTCCCAATCACTTTGGCAACATGGTTATCAAAGGAAAGATGACTATCTACTTGTGTCCCCAGATCCCTTATCACCTTGTCATTTTTAAGGGGGTAACACTTATGTGGTAATTTGTGGGTATTTTGTTTTCAACAAAGAGGATCACTACGCATTCCTCCACAGTGAGCTTGAGGCCATGATTCTGACACCACACATCTGTCTCATAGAGTCCCTTCTGGAGAATATGTCTGTCTTCCGGGGAATCTATTATGGCAAACACTTTACATTTCCCAGCAAACTCAGTCAACCACAACCCTCCTGTGTTGGCATGTACATTTGAGAAGTCTATACCAAACAGGAGGGACCTCAGGACTGAACCCTGGGGGACACCAGTCGTTACCGGTGTAGAGTCTGACATGTAGCCAGCAACTCGTAATGTGTGGGATCTATCTGTGAGCCAGTTTGCAATCCATCTTGTGATGTATGGATTCATGGCCAGATTGGTGAGTTCATCTATGATACCTGACTGGGGAATGGTGTCAAAGGCCTTAGCGAGGTATAGGTAGGCTGTGTGGAGCTCATTTCAATCATCTGTAGCCTGGGTAACTGTCAAAGAAATCCTTCCAGTTCAGGAGGCGTGGTCTGCATTTGACAAAGCCAAACTGGGTGTGCTCAACTGTGTGAAGGTTCCCAATCTCTGTATTGTTGACTTCCATTATGATTGGCTCCATTGCCTTGCAGAACACACTCATCAGGCTCATAGGGCATGAATGCCAAGGGGTTTTTGTGGCCCCACCCCTGTGGAGTGTGAAGAATGTTGCTGTGCAACATTCTATGGGCACATATCCTGTAGAGAGCATGTAGGTATCCTTGATGAATATGGATACATCCTCACCCTATGTGCTATGATTCAGGTTCTGATGTTGGAAGGTATGGAATGAGTAGTATTCTGGTAGTGCTGGTGTGCTGTCTGGAGCCTTGAACTAGGTTACTGATACTGCACAGATATCAATATTCTCCATAATGAGAAGTGCTTCGAGTGTGTGCATCTGGAGGCTGAGACTTCTGGCAATGAGTAGCATTTAGCTCACTTTGTGGTTATTTGTGTTGGTTACGGGGTTTGGTTTGTCCTGCATGACCGGTGTTCCACACCTGACGTCAGCTCCTCATTGGTCTCATCTTTCCATAAGCTAATTACCCTACATATCCACATTCTGGACCCACACCCCCATTAAGGAAACCATGTTAAAAAATGTCTCCAAAGCCAACTTCATGCTTCTTAAGACAGAAGTGCTGAACTGCAGGACACCCATGCAGATGGACAATACAGTTACAACTACTGAATCCTTCACAATTGTACTTTATAAGCACTTACATGACTGCATGCATCGTGCTATCCCAAACAGAACCAAGACACTAACCTCCAAGAAAAGGAAGCCAATCTGGTGTTCCCCTGCCATAAACAAACTGCACAACAGAAGGAAGAAACTGTTGCAAAAGAGAGTAAAATCCCATGAGGAGAGGAGCTCCATGGTCAACATCAGTAATAAACTGTGATCCCTGATAAAATCCTCCAAAGCTAGTTATGAAAACAAAATCAGCAATCGCTATGTCAAGAATCTCAATGGCAACACTCAGATCTGCTCTGAGTTACAGCACAATGGCACTAAATATACAGTCCCAACTGATATTGCCAACATCCTGGCAGATAGGATCAGTGCTAACTTTACCCCCCTCTCACCCATGAAAGAGCACATCTCTATAACAGAAGACTGCAAAGTTGCTGTCATCACGGCTGCACAGGTAAAAAACACTCTCCAAAGCCAGGAACACAGCATCCATGGGACCAGATAACATCCCAGGCTGTGTTCTACACAAACCACAGAATGAACAGGCACCACACCTACATACCATGTTCAGTCATAGCCTCACCTCAGGCTTTGTGCCTGCTGAATGGCGCACAGCGATGGTTATCGCACAACACAAGGGGGGAGCCACCATGGACCCCAGGAACTAGCACACCATTAGCCTGATGAGCCTGCTCTGCAAGGCCATGGAATGTATCATCATATAACTTATAAAAAAAGACATTGGTAATCTCCAAACTCTGGACCACAACCATGTTGGGTTTGTAAAAGGCAGATCATGTCTCCTAAACCTGATAGACATCATTGAAGCAGTCAACAGAACCATGGATAAGGGTAAGGTGGTTCACACAACCTATGTAGATCTTGCCACGGCTTTCAACACCATCCCCCACTCTGGAATTATAGATAAACCCACAAAACTAGGTATAAATTGCTATGTCACAAGATGGGTTGCCAACTGGCTAGCTGACAGAATACACACTGTGAAAGTAGCAGACTCCAAGTACGACTTTGGACCAGTGACAAGTGCAGTACCACAGGGTTCAGTCCTGGGTCCTGTCCTGTTTGGTATCTACTTCCCTGAAGTAAACTTTAACATGGAAGGTCTGTGGCTAATGAAGTTTCCAGATGACTGCAAACTAGGAGCCATAATTGAAACTACTGAAGATGTGGACATCCTACAAAAGGGCCTCACTGAGACAGATGCCTGGTGTCAAAGCCATGGCCTCTAGCTCAATGCCAAAAAGTGCATTGTCATCCCCTTTGGTAAAAACTCTGTAGCCATGAACTACAACATAGGCGGTAGTATACTTAACACTGAAAGTGTAATAAGAGACCTTGGGTGACAGGTGGACAGTGGACACACCTGTGATAATCACATCCCCACAGCAGTCAGGAAATCCTTCTACATGGCACACCTCTTCACAAAAGGTGTCTTGTGCGGAATAGAAGAGGACATTGTTCCCCTCTACTCATCACTCACTAGATCCATAATAGAGTGCAACACCCCTTTTGCTATGTACCTCACAAGACATCTACAACAACTGGAAAGCCTGCAGAAATACCTCACAAATAGCATTAGTGGCCTGAAATACATGCCATACACAAACCGTCTCAAAATGCTCCAGCTGTACTCTCTCGCATATCGCCTACTCAGAGATGATCTCTGCCTAACACACAAAGCTATGTCAAACACAGAGCTGTTGGACATGCTCCACGTAAAACACTCACAATCCCTCTGATCTTCGGCCCCCAAACCCAGAGTGAAATACAAAAGGAAGGGGTGTATCCATTTACCTTATAGATACCCACACCTTCAGGTTATTGGCACAGCATGAGGCCTTGGAGACCATGCAAGTGCAACTAACATTGGGCAAAGCTGCTTATCAGATTGTAGCCTGCTACAGATCACCTACCTTGTCTCAGGAACCTCACTCAGTATTCCTGAGAACAGTGGAAAATATAAAGGTCCTACCAAACACCATTATATGAGGAGATTACAGCTACCAAAACACTGACTGGGAGAATTACTCATGTACAACGTCCTTTGCCCAATGTTTTCTAGAGTTTAAAAACTCAAACACCCTGGAACAGCTGGTCACCATGCCCACTAGAGGTGACAACATACTGGACCTGATCATCACCAGCATGGGGTACCAGTGTTCCACAACAGAGATAAACCCCTCGCTGGTAATATCAGATCATAAAGTAATCACACTGGACATCCACATCCCGCCCCTACCCCCCAGTCAAGGAAACCACTGTGAAGAAAGTTTCAAAAGAAAACAGCACACTTCCCAAGACCAAAGTGGAAAGTTCCAAAGTCCCCTTGCTATAGGATAATGCTATACAATCTGCAGAATCATTTACAAGTGCATTCTATGAGCATCTACAGTGATGCATGGATCGAGTCATCCCAAATAAAACGAAGATGCACTCCTCCAAATATAAGAAACCAATCTGGTGGTCATTGCCCATAAATAAGCTAGACAACAGAAGGAGGAAATGAACACATGATAGAGCAAACTTCACAAAAGGAAAGGCATCACTGATCATTATTAGGAAGAAACAATGATCACTCATAAAATAATCCAAGACCGGTTTCGAAAAACAAATTGCCAGGAAATGTAAGAATAACAGCCACAAAGCCTTCGTTAGTTATACCAAAAATTTAGGTGGCAACTCTCAAATGTGCTGTCAGCTACTGCAAAATGGCAAAAAAAAAAAAAATGAACCAACCGACACCGCCCACATCCTGGCGGACAAGTTCAGTGCAAACTCCCCCCCATCACGCCCAAAAGGGCCTGTGTCCATCCCAGAAGACTGCAGAGCCCCAGACTTTATGGACATGCAGGTAAAAACAGCCCTCTCCAAAGCTAAGAACACAACATCAATGGGACTGGATGGTGTCCCAGGCTGCGTCTTACACCAGCCCCAAAAGGAACTACACCCTCACCTACATTCACTGTCCAGACTCAACCTCACCACAGGCTATGTACCCAAAGAATGGCATACAGCAACAGTCATCCAGCTCCACAAAGGTGGTGCCACAACAGAACCTGGAAACTATTGCCCTCTAGGCCTACTCAGCCTGGTCTGCAAAGCTATGGAGCAAATTATCATGGAACCCATAAACAGAGACATTGGGAACCTCCAGACGCTGGACTCTACCCAACTTGGCTTTGTTAAAGGCAGTTCCCGCCTCCTAAACCTAGTTGACTTCTTTGAAACAGTTACCAAGGACACAGATGGAGGAGAAAGTAGTCCACACAGCCCACCTGGACCTCACTAAGGCCTTTGACACCATTCCCCACTCTTACCAGCTTGAACATTAACACCTATGTCACAGGATGGGTGGCCAACTGGCTCACAGATCAAACACACATGTTCAGAGTTGCGGGTGCCATGTCCGACTCTAAACCAGTCACAAATGTCATCCCACAGGTCTTGGTCCTGGGACCCCACCTGTTCAGTAGATACTGCTCAGAGGTACAGGCAAGCACGGGAGTAATATGGCTGAACAAGTTTGCAGATGACTGCTAACTGTGGTCCATAATCGACTCTATGGCTGACATAGACATCCTCCAGAAGGGGCTTACAGAGACAGATACCTGGTGTCAAAACAATGTCCTCAAGCAGAATGCCAAAAAATGCATAGTCATCCCCTTTGGATAAAACAAAGTGCACACAAATTACCACATAGGTGGCAATCCAGTATGTACGGAGAATGTAATTATGGCCCTGGGGACCCCGGTAGATAGTAAACTCTCCTTTGATGATCACATTGCTAAAGTGTTTAGAAATTCCTTCTATGTAGCCCACCTAATGTCACCTAATGTAACCCACTTTGTCTAGTCTGATGATGTCACCATCCTACAAATATACCTGTGGAAAAGAGAATGCCCAGTAATGTGTATAGTGTGTCATGTTAATGCATACTGCTCTAGTATCATAAAGTAGTTAGGTTGGGGGTTTGAATCCCGCACTTGACAGCTGTATGTGTGTGTCTCCTTGGAGAGGAGCATCCTTTTTGGAGACTACTAAAACACCCTAAAAGTGGTATAGTTATCTTTGTCAAGTCTGATGATGTCACCATCCTACAAATATACCTGTGGAAGACAGAGTTCTCAGTAATGTGTATAACGCATTGTGTTAATGCGTACTGCTTGAGTATCATAAAGTAGTTAGGTAGAGGTTTGAATCCTGCACTTGACAACTGTATGAGAGTGTATGTGTGTGCGTCTCCTTGGAAAAGCGCAGCCTTTTTGGAGACTACTAAAACACCCTAAAAGTGGTATAGTTATCTTTGTCAAGTCTGATGATGTCACCATCCTACAAATATACCTGTGGAAAAGAGAATTTCTAGTAATGTGTGTAGCGTGTCATGTTAATGCGTACTGCTCTAGTATCGTTAAGTAGGGGTTTGAATCCTGCACTTGCCAACTGTTTGAGAGTGTGTGTGTCTCCTTGGAGAACAGTAACCTTTTTGAAGACTACTGAAACACCTTAAAGGTTGGATACTCATCTTTGTCAAGTCTGATGATGTCACCATCCTACAAATATACCTGTGGAAAAGAGAACTCCTTGTAATGTGTATAGCATGTCGTGTTAATGTGTACTGCTCTAGTATCATAAAATAGTTAGATAGAGGTTTGAATCCTGCTCTTGGTGACTGTGTGTATGCTCCACGTGTGTGACACTGTTGATTAATTTGATGTGGGTTTTGCTTTTAGTACTGTATGACATATCACAATGACAACAGTATGTGCATTACACATGTCAGGTAGCTGTGTGGCAAATACATATACATACATGTGACCTCAATTATTTCATAGGTGGGAACCCTGCTTTCTACATGAACACATCTGTTATCTTTGCCAGAGTGTGATGCCGCTTTCCAGACCCTAGGTCCCATCTGTATGCTTGTGACAAGCCTAGCCACTACAGTGATCCTTGGCCTACGTCATCCGTTTCACACTCATTACGGTTTCTATTGAATAGTGTGAGTGAGGGTTTATGCCTGAGATATATTTGAAACCTGTTCAAAAGCAGCAAAGTCTGTCAAAGATGGCTATTTATTATAGGTGTGCAACAACCTTTGTGGATATGCATGCAGACCCGTTATTGCTTATGTGATCCACAGAGGGATTTCCAGAACCCTTTGGAAATGTGATTATCAAAGGAGAGATGACGTAACACATGGCTCTATGTATACATCAGTACCTGTTCAACATTTTGGGGGCTACTACCTATGTGTTACTCTGGGGATACTATGTTTTATAAAAGTGGATGACTATGCTTTATTTGGCTTATAGCTTTACAGCATGGGTTTGACACCAGGTATCTGTCTGTATGATACCCTTTTGGAGGATGTGTGTGTCATCTGGAGAATGCATTATAGCCCACAGTATGCATTGCCAAACATGGCCAGACATATCCCTACTATGTTTGCTTGTATCTAAGAAAGCTATATGCCAAACAGGAGTGGTCCCAGAACTGAGTGCAGGTAAATACCACTGGTTACTGGCATAGAATAGTACTTGAAGGCTGCAAATGTTACTGTGTGTCCTACATCTGTGTGTCAGTTGTCAAGACATCATCTAACAATTGTTTATGGTCAGGCTGTTGAGGTTATGTATACTACCAGAATGCAAACCAATGACAGATAGTAAGAGTATCACTCACAGCACAGTGTCAAACCGTGTCATACGCACACGTGTACTCAAGTTCCAAAATGTGTGCAGTGCAATGCATACTGGCCACCAATAGAAACTATGGAGTGTTAACACTGTCTAATACAGGGCATGTCACCCTGTCCATGTGTCCAATATGCACGTACATGCAGACAGTGCACCTCAACCATGTTCATATATATGTCCACCTTTCACAAACAGTTGCAATATGTCCCTTGCTCTATGCACATATACAGATGTTAATATATATGACACATATATCTCTCCGTATGTGTGTGCCATACACACACAAGGTCCACACTGTTGTAAGTCCCTGGACCTCACAGCTGAATTGTTGGGCCTTGCTGCAACATGAACAGGTGTCACATGTGAACACACAGTAACATTAGAGGGGGTATATAGCTACAAATGCTAGATTAGCATACTAGCTTGGTACAGCAGTTGCCAATGCTAAGCTAAACTTTAATATGACTATCATGCATGTGTTACTCTGTCACAACCATGTTTATATGAATTTTTGCACTAATCCCCCAAACAGCCATTGTCCACACTTCTGTACAGAACACAGATAACATGGATCAGATGCTTCTTTGGAGATTTCTTCCTCAGAAAAAACAATTCCTGATGGGAATCAGGATGATCAGGAATTGTTTTTCTCAGTTCACTTTTTCATCTCCTTTCATATGGATCAGATGCTTGACATTTAATGCTGAGCTACATATTTCACAGTTATGTCCCACTGCACACAGCTACACACTGAATTGTCCATGGTAGTAGTTAAGCAGGACATCTGTGCATAGATATGTACTGCTGCCACATATGAATGGTTCACATTATGTAGAGTACTCTTCAAAAACATCTACTACATGCCAGTAAATACATATCTGTTACATACCTTTAATTTGTATGAGTTGGTATTATTTATTTTCCGTTTTCCTTTTGCTTTTCACTCTCTCTCTCTCTCTCTATCTCTGTCTCTCTCTCTCTCTCTCTCTCAGTCTCTGCAATAGAGTGATTGAGTTTGTTGGCAGCAATTATAGCCTGCTTTTATAGGTATGTGCACATGTGCATGTGATGGCCTCCGCACCAATTGGTGGCCACCATTTGCTAATTGCATGCAGCCTGCTGTGTGGTAATTGCAGTAATCACTGTCATAGCAACCCAATGCTATAAATTGCTAACTCAGGTAGGCATAGCCCTTTCAGCTTTCCTAAATGGGGATCATGCTTGTTTGCTGTGGACATCATTGTTTAAGTCAGAAGGTTGGTATAATTCTTATATCTGAAGCCAGGGGTGTAGCCAGTGATTTGAATGTTGTACTCAGACCTGAATGTTGCTGCTTTCAGTACACACTTGTCAGTGTAGAATTGTACTCTCCCCTCCAAATGCTAACACAAGCTACATGGGAGTATGTACTTTCTTTTCTAATTATACAATTAACTGCCATAGAAAAGTAGTTATTGAGATGTATTATTTTGGCACATGAACTGTTTGTGAACTGCTATACTGTGAATATTAATTTACTCACTTCTGAATAGTTTGTGCTTTTTTAGTGTTGACATTAGCACAGGCTGCTCAAGAAAACTGCCAAATTTCAGTACTGAGTATGCCTACCTACATCCTTGGTAGACCCTGAACACACAGGTATATTGTACATTTGGGTAGGGCTGCAGAAGTACAGAGAGCATTATGTATTATTGTGTGAATTTTATCTTGCTGGACTTAAAGGGTTGCTGTGTACCTGTTAGTTTATCAAGGCAAGTAGTCTGTCTGCGTAGCTCCCAACTGTGGACCTATCCAGATGGTAGACAGAGTGTTAGCCTGTTATTCTTTGTCTGTGCACCACACCAGTCTTTTCAGCACTGGAACAATGGCATTGTCACATTTGGTTGCTACCAGTACATGGCTACATCCTTTGGTATTTCTGTGTTGTACTCCTACATAAGGGTATGCTTCTGGAACTCCTTCCAAAGCTATTTGCACAGTGTGTAACAGCAGAAAAGCTGATATGCCTGTGTGTTTCTGCCTCTGCCAGGCCTCTCAAACACTCAGGTACATATTTGAACAGACTCAGGGAAAAGTAGGTAAAAGTGAGGTACACCTTTAAAATATTAGAGACATTAAGTTGAGACTTTGAGAGAACCAGCGCATATGAATTAATACACCTTTTCTGAAGTACAAGCAGTGTCTAACTCTTACTTATTGTCATTATTCATTAAGTGTAATTCCCCACCTTTCTGCCTACTGTCAGTACTTTTCAGAGGGATTCAGAGGGACAGAGCTAAAACTTGTTTCAAAATCAGGGACATGCCTGAAAATTAGTCACAGGTGGGAAGTATGGCATCTGCCCTAATCAGATATGCCAGTGTTTGCCCTGCTATGATACTGTGTGGGGGTTGTAAAGTGCTGCTGTAACATTATTTCCTGCTAGAATGGCTGGTTCTCTTTTCACAGTCATGTAATGTAATTCCACAAGAACTGCTGTTAAAGATCCACAGAACAAGATTTGTGTTATGGCATTCCTATTTTTCCTTTACATTCATTTATTCTGATGCATGATATATTTATTTCAGCACCAATTTGTTGTATGTCTACTATGGCTTAGTGGTACTTATTTATTTATTTATTTATTTTACATTTGTTGACCAGGCTAGTCTAACTGGATATATGTCCATTTTCAGTAGAGGCCCGGGGAGAAAAGCTCCAAACATGAATAGTGACAATGTTAAGCATATGTAAAAAAGACATTTAAAATCACATAAAGTGAAAACATTGGTAAAAAGAAATTATAATACTCAGGTTATAAACTCTGAAATATTACTGTAAAAATTATACTAAAAAAAAACAAAATTATTAGAGTAAAGAAAACAATTATACTAAATACAATAGTGGGTACGAGTACAACCCAATAAAGAGAGAGAAAGGGTTTTATGTTATATAAAATTACTAAGAAGAAAAGAGTAGTACCTAGATTAGGTGGCATAGGATAGAGGAGTAAGGAAAGGTGTTAGAGAAGGAAGGGGGAAAGATATCAGTCTGGGTTAGCACACTGGCAAAGCCAATGAGTTTTAAGATGTTCTTTGAGGTGTTTTTTAAATAGAGGAGTAGACGCTAAGATTGATACTTCATGCAGTCTAGTGTGTACAAGGTCCGGGGTCGAGGCTGACAGAAGTGTTTTATTTTGCTGCTGAGCAGAACAAGGGCCCTGACATACAGAGTGACTAAGGCACTGTTAAGCAGTTGTAAGCGGGTTTGCACGGGTTTGCGCGATGCTTAGCCAAGCTTAGCTAAGCGCACACAAGTGCACACAGGCACACACTCGCGCAAACCCGCTAACTACTGTTTAAAAGTGCTTACTCCCGCTAACCCCCGCTCTCATTTCTTTGAAACAAAAGAAAATGGGGAGATAGGAAAGTAGTGAAAAAGGGGCACAAAGAGGGAAAGATAGTAGGGAAACTAGCTCGAGATGTGCAGGATGGGTGTAGGGAAGGACCATAGCTGCCCATTTATTTAACAGCAACAGCTGTGCATATGCAATCAATTTGGAGGGGAATATGAAACCTTCAACCCCTATGAGAGGGGTGAGGACAACAAAGTATGTTGTACTGCAAATTAAATATCAGTTTATGTGTCCAGCGGACATGTGTGCAAAATGGGCAGCTATGTATGGGGCGTAATTTTTTTTGGGAGCAGATTGCCTTTTTTTCTTTTTTTTTCAGGTGAGAGTGGAATGTGGGGTAGGGGAAGTAGGTATATTTGGGGAGGTAGGTTGGGGAGGTAAACAGACAAGACAAACAAGATCCATACAAGGGCAGAATATGACACATGTGGTGAGTGAACACCATTGACGGGGAAGGATGTTTGGAAATCGCAAGCCCATGAGCCCACAGATGGCAATAGTGGAACTGAGATCCCCAGCCATGAGCAGTCACCACTGCACCTTCACAGCTCAGAGGGTGGCTTTGCTGGAGGCTGCGTAGGAGGGGCAGGCTCACCCGTGAGTCATGCCACTCATGCCTCAAGCTGGCATAGAGGATCAGCGATAGAACACTCGATGTCCCTACGCACCATGGCCCGGACCATTTGGAGGGTGATAGGTGGCCCTCCTCCACCCACGCTTGCACAGGGGGATGAGCCCCATCCTCTGCAGTGTTTCCACCCGAAGGTGGCACAGGGCCAACGGAGGAGGAAGTCCCAGGCTGGGCACCAGACCTGCTGGTGCCAGGTGCCATCACCAGCTGAGGTGGGACAGGTGTGTCCACTGGGACCGGCCTTCCCATACGTTCTATGTTTAGGAGGATTTAATGAAAATATGGGTTAGTAACAGTCAACAGCATTTCCAATTAGCTATAACAGCATGCAGAAGTATTCCCATTAACCCAACACACCAGAGTTCCAACAGTTGAACAGCAAGCATGACACATGCATATATGGGACAACAGTGGACATTACAACAGCATGCAGGTTTAATTGATGGCAACAGGCCACCAATATTGTGGTATTTGAACAGGGCACATGCATCAAAATAAATGCAGATATTTACAAACCAATAGGACATATGTCCCAACAAATGTTTTGAGATTAGACATACCCATTGAGGTGTGGAATTGCATTTTTATGCACATACAGTCGGGTGGAAAATTATAGCTCCATGAACAACTTATATATCCTTGTAGTTTACACTACATTCCTATTAACTGCAGTTATATGTCCCCTACATGTATTTTTACACTACTCAATTGTCCTTAAATCGTGAAATGGGTTTTGCTAGATCTTTATATACATGGGCTGTATCTGACATACAAACTGTCCGAGATGCTGATGTTACTGCTACATATTTTGTGAGTTGCTCAGACTACTGCTGAGATGGTACACTGACAGCTCTACTTTCCTATACTTATCTAGAAATGTTTAGGTGAAATTATCAGTTATATGTTAACAGCTCCCTACATTTCTGCCAGCACAATGACATTTCTGGGTAACACAATACCAAGCTACTCATGTGCCAGATTAACCTGTACATGCTGGGCATGAACCAACAGTTGAGGACTGTGAATATGCTTAAAAGCTACTGGCACTCCCTTCATCCGCTTTATATGGGCCTACCCAACTGTGTGTTAACAGCGCTTAATACAACAGTACTATTTCTATAATGCAAGAGTACAATAACATTTCAAAGAAAATGACACAGACACACTCCAGGAATTATACCTTTATTAAAGACTTAAAACACTTTTCTAGAGGCTCTCTCCTTTATTTTATATAACAGTACATGCAGAATAATTATTAGAGAATTATTATACCTTTATTTATTGTGTTAAAACACTTTTTTCAGGCTCTCTCATTTATTTTACATAACAGTACAAGCAGAATAATTACTAACCTGCCTGGTGGCACAGCCTTAGCAGCCTATCTGCATAGGCTTGCTGATTCGCAGTATGGACACCTGCAGCTGTGAAGTAAATGAAGTGACATTGAGACATACCTATCCATAGTATACACTAGAATAGCAATTCTTACATACTTAATTCCATAGCTACTTACTCAGTAATGGGGCATTTTTCATCTCACGGGCCTCCTGGATCCAATGGTCCAGTTGATCCGCTTGCGTCTCTTCAGGTCTGCATGGTGGTGTCTGACCTGCTCACCAGTCCAAGGGACACCTGTGGCACTGGTAAGTTCATGAGCTAGACAGTCCCAGGCTTCCGCTTTGTATTGGGTGCCCTGGTACTGGCCCCGCAGGAGTCTATCTTCATGATTATGGACAAGGAGCCAAACCATTACTTTTGACTCCTCAATTCCCCAACGTTGTGCTCGAAAATGAGAGCCCTCTCCAGCACTGGCCATTGCTGCCTGCAGATGGGAGTACAACCACTTATGGCAAGTATTCCCACCTATGGAGCTTAAATATGTATCATTTCCTGCACTTATTTGTGATTGGCCAGTTTTGAAAAAAATGCAGCTGAAGGTACACCTGCTTAGCAATGGGTAAACTTCCATTGATATGTATGTGTGTGATGAAAGTGCTTTCTAATGAAAAGCTGTCATGACTTAGTGGTTCAGTACTGTGATTATGGTGCACAGTATACCAGGTTCGAGGTCTGTCATTGCTTTTTATTTCACTGCTGGCCAGACCGGCTAGGAGGTGTGGCTATGTTTAACCGACTTTGCTCAACTTTGCCTGACATTGCTCTATGTTTCCCGATGTTGCTCTACGTTGCCCAACGTTGCCCGACATTGCACTGGTTAGCGTGGTGCACAGCTACATGCAAACATGTTCTATTTGTGCTAGTTGGCGCGATGCACAGCTCCGTGCAAAGCTATTGCGTTAGTTAAAGCAGTGCTAAGTTATGAGCAATTATACTGAATTGTGCTTAATACTGGTAAACTTTGCTTAGCAGTGCTTCACATTGCTTAAGATACATTACTTATGCATTCATCAGTATGCATAACCATTTCACTTTCTTATATATAAAATTCGTTCACTACTATATAGGCCATTTCAATGCTTTTTACTAAAATTTCAATGATAAATGTCAGGAATTCTTTCTATATACAGATTTCCAACAGAAAATAAAAAGGGGAGTGGGGGGGCTCGAACCGGGAATGCCTCCTCTTTGCACGAAGGTGCTACCACTACGCTATTGCTATTTTGCTTAATTTGCATACAGGTTTCTTATTATCCTCTTCGATGTCTTGACTGCTAACTGTAGCTAAGCAATGAGCAAACCCGTGCAAACACACGCAAATATGGGCAGCTATATCAGGAATAATAAAAAAAAATTAAAAGTTTTACATTTTATAATTGTACTGGGGTTTAGAATGTGGGGGAGTGTAGTGTTTGGTATGTACACATTTGAGCGGACACGCTCATGTCAGTTGACATTTCCCAATTGAGAGATTTGCAGGGGTGTGGATTTTTGGACTGCTCGGCAGTCTGACACGCCCCCTGCACTCGTGCATGCTCTGTGTTAGCCTTTGAGTTGAGGCAGCGTGCCCTCATTAATATGCATGTCGCACTGCCTCGTACTCTTAAACTGGCGTTTCCATGTACGAGTACTTTAGTCTTACACGGAGGATTCGTGAATCCTGGGGTGTGTCATGCAGTAGACAAAGTGTTTGGCTACAAAGCTAAGATGTGAGAATGCGTTCTATCAGCTATCACTATATTCTGTGACCATGAACAAGTCATTCAAGTTCCTTTACTTGCTGAGCATCCCCTGTAAAAGAAACTGAAATGTTCAGTTGGAGTCACTTGATTATGTAATGCAGAAAAACACATACATTTCAGCATTAATTAAAATCATAAGTTTTTGCTTTTAATTTTTCAAGACATAAAGGAAGTTCTATAAATATGACATGACTGCAGGCTGTGCATTTTTTAAATGATCAGTGCAACATTCAGTACTGAAAAATATTCTTTTACACCAATGACAACGGTCATTATTTAGTACTTATATTCTGCTTATTCTGCGAGTATATTACATATATACTACTTTAAACCACTTTTAGTGAGCAGTGCTGCAATAAAAAGTAATATGGCAATATGGTACTAGTAAGAAACATACAGAAAGACTGATTCTTAACAAAGCCTCCTTACAAATGAACTAGCCTACAAAGAGTTATGAATTATGAAGGTAATGATACCTTTTAATCGGCAGCCCCATGTACTTCAACAATTTCACAGTGAACAAGCCAAAATTATTTAGATCACTGGTTCTCAAATAGTGAGGCCAGTCTCCCTAGCAGAGGTCTAAAAAAGCCAGACAGTGTTATGTACTTAAAGCATTAACTATTCAGTACAGATTTTATGGGGGAACCAACCAAAATATAGAAGGGTCATTGTCAATATATATATGTATTTCATGCATATCAGTTTTAAAGACCATCTACATGTATCTTGTTTTACAGAGGGGAGGGAGTGTGTGTGCTTCTGATCAGTACAGCCTATGTCTGTATTATATGAGGAAACACAAAGTCATTTTCCTGATATGTTGGGAAGACTCTTAACATTTTTTTATTTTTTTATTAAAGAAGGGTCACTGTGACAAAGTCCAATAACCTGTGGTCTAGATAAAAATTCTTACATGCAAATATGTGATGGCCTTGCCTAGATAAATAATTTGAAAAAAAATAGCAAAGCATTTTATCTAGTGTCAACACTAATAACCTGCATTTCTAAGCCATTTAATCATCGAAATAATATTTATGTGATAGTAAAATGTTAATTTGGATATTTCATTCTTATGAAACTTAAAGTAAATGCCAAAAAGTCCATAAACATTGTGGGGATTTATATTTCTCCAGGCAGCAACATAACAAAAACAGAAGACATCGTCCATTGGTTATCCCAAAACATACATCAGAAACCTATCATAATGGGTACCTCAGTACTGACTGGCAAGCCTGCAACTCAGAAATCCCCCCCATAGCTCTCAACCTTCCATCTCCAAAATGAGGAACACTCACCTTCGTAATGTGGAACAAATGGGCAAAATGTGGAACACATACTAATGGCTTACTAACAACTTCAACTAGGAAGGTCATAGGATGGTGAAAATATGCTGGTTTTACTTATAAAGAAGATCCTTTAATGAATTAATATGATTCATTTCTATTTACTATGGAATTCACTTAAAAAAATTCCTAACACTGAATGTGTGACAGACTCTTTCAATGTGGAACTTTGAGGAACTTCGAGGAACATGAACTTTTTAAGACCTCAAATGAGGTACGTTCCTCATAATGAGGTACACTTGAGAGGTATGTCCCCCCCAAACTCCCTAAACGTACACCATTTCTCAAGTTAATTCAAACCAAACTACAATTGCAACTGATTACAAAACAAACAATCAGTTCTGAACTGTATTTTAACAACAAAACCTCTACTATAAATGTCTCTGACTGCCTCCCTGACAGTATTAGTGACCGACTTCCAGCTTAGATATTAAGACAACCTCCTCATCTGAATAGGATGATAACATTTAACCAAGTATACAACCTGGCAAATTTTAACAAATATGCCTTAATCTCCTCTCTTCATCACTACAACTGGAATATCCTAAATGCACTTCCCCTTGAACATGGTCTCCTATATTAACAGCACCTTCCTTACCATCTTAAATCAAATGGGGTCATTTACATCAAAGAGAGTAAAATTAGCCCAAGGACCCTGGCTAACAAAGGAAAACAGAGAGTCAAAGCATGGAAACTATGGTGTATAAATAAACCCAAGAATCTTTCCAAAATTTAATACAACTTGGATAAAAAAAAATCAAACAGATCAAAAAGGATAACCAGTTTTACTACCACAAAATCCAACAGAAGCAACTGAACAATCTGAAACTAATTTGGCCCTCCATTAAAAAGCTTCTCCAGCTTGGCCAGTCCACCACTCCAATTACTAAGACCACCAACAAGAATGACAGTATAGCAGTGCAATTCTATCACTAATCAAGTAAAATAGACAAACACATACCTTTAGCTCAGATTTGCTAATAACAACACAGATGATTTTTCATTTAAAACTGTCCAAACATCCACAATAAGAAAATTACATTGCAAGCTAAAACCAACCACCTTAGCAGCTGAACTAACCAGCTGTATATCTAAAACTAGCAGAAGATGTCCTTATGTTCCTTATAGCCATATTAATAAAACACTCAATAACAGAAAACCATGTCCCTGTCATATGAAAACTGTCCTTCATCATTCTCTTACACAAAGGTAAAAACTTGACCACATTTTCAAACTGCAGACCTATAGGAATCCTAACCCCCTATCCAAAATACTAGAAAAATGTAGCCATGCACAAATCATTAACCATCTTATCAACAATAACCTTCTACCCAAAACACAATATGGTTTCTATTTTATTTACAGTGCTATGACCACTATCTTTGTCTTCACCACCACCATCAACCAAAATAGAAATCAATGTAACTTAGTTTCTTCCATCTTCATAGACCTCTCAAAAGTCTTTGATACCACCTCCCATCAAAAACTCCTGAATTATCCACATTCGATCTTAGTCAGCCATCCCAGTTATGGTGCCATAGCTTCCAATCTAGCAGGCAACAAAATGTCAAATAACAAGAATTTTCCTAATTTTTACCAGCCACAGTGGGAGTCTCACAAGGATCGATTTTATGAGCACTCATATTCAACATATTTACAAATAAATTATATACTACAGCCACCATTGGTGGCATTATGTAATACACAAATGATTCTACAGCCATCTGCTCTGTACAAACCTTTCCAAAACTTGAAGAAATCACTCAACTCTTTCCAAGGGAATTGAATCCTGGCTAACCAACTCTCACCTAATCACGGATACAGAACTTATTTGTTCCACCTCTTTCTTATGCCTCTCCAACTTGAACAAAACTGATAAGTTAAAACTTGGAACATGCTACAATACAATAGCCACAGTTTTTAAGAACAACCCACACAGGACTCATCACTGCATTGCTCTAAATGAAATAAACTGGCTAGAATTACCCCATTATCTAACATTTCCTAACTAGTCACTGCACATTTAACTTATTTATACATCAGAAAAATGTCCTGTGTCCAAAATGCACTTCAGTTCTACCTTTGTAACAGAGATCTAAGATGTAGTAACAACTCACTCTTCCTAGCAACCAGATTTAATAACAATGCAGGAGATTCTCCATATTCTATGTCTCAAAACTTTGGAATTCTATCTCTCACCCAATCAAACAAATTACCAAGTTTCAAAACCCAACTTAGACAGCACCTAAACATTAACTGGCATTGCTATGCCTGGCTAGTCTCACCTATAAATATCATACCTGGAGCATTTAATCCTTATTTTTTTTTTATTAAACCATTTTTGCTAAGAGAATATCTATATCTCTTTATCCACCTCCACTCCATCAATCTCGGCCTGCCTTTTGTCCTCTTATATGCATCATCCACACAGCACATTCTTCAATACTTTTCATTTTTTCTTCATCAATTAACTGTAAGGATAGACTTACTTGTGCCATACAACTCTTCTTGACTAATGTCTCATTTCTTAGTCTTCTGTTTTTCTTCCTATCCTTCACCTATCCCTTTAACCCATATACAGCACAATACCAACATTTTACTATACTTTTGAGTCCATAATCAATGCTATCTGTTACAACGTTTGCTTTTTTGCAAAATTGCTGTAGTTGTGAACTATAAACTTTTGAAACATGTATATCCAGCTGCTTTTTTCGTATCCTAGGCCTTTAAACTATGCAAAGGTTTATGTGGATGTTACACAGTATTATGTAAACAATATGATGTCTAATTGCTGATACACATATTGTATTTCTGGGTCTATGCTGCAAGATCGAATGCTTAGGTGATCGAACACCTAAACACCAAACTTGTAATATCGAAAGCAAAAAACAGCAAACGGCCGTTTCCCTTGGCCGTTCACTGGATTTTGCTGTTTTGTCTACTGTAGAGCGATCTCGGAGTTGGTATATTTAGTTGGGGGGGGGGGTGTGGGGGCACAGCCCCCCACTTAGTTTGGGTGTAAAGTTTTTTTTTTCATGGCCGACCAATGTGTTTTCCTGTGCCGTTTGATGTTTTTGGGTTTGATATTACAAGTTTGTTGTTTAGATGTTCGATCACCTAAGCATTCAATCTTGTAATATAGACGTATATTTCTAATGTCTTCAATACAATGTAAAGCTTGAATGTAAACCTCTATGGAGCCTTTCTCCCTGGGCCCCCTCTGAAAATGGATTCTTAACCAGTCACACTTTCCCTGTCTTCAAAAACAAACAAACAAATAAAGAAGTCAGTAATATTACTGTTCATATTGCAGTGTCTTAAAATAGCAGCACAACTGACATTTTGGTGCATGTGCAGAACTTAGTGCTCATTTCGTATCTAGAGTTATGTGACAAAATATCTACGTATTGCAAGAACAGAACCATCTTTTAGAAGTAGGATAATCAATCTTAGTCCCTGCTTAAGGAATAACTTATACAAAAAACCTGTTTAAGGAATAACTGAAGATGTGGCTGATTTGTTTGGCTATGAGCTATGAGCTCTTGGTTGATTGGAATGATGTGTAGACAGATTATGCTGGCAAAATCAACTATATGAGAGCAATCAGTGCCATATTCAGATTGTTTGCTTGGCACATATATTGTACTTTCCATGTCAGTATCTGAACATGGGAACAGCACCAGAAATACAAGTAGTTGTATCACCTGAAGCATAATATTATTGGAATACAAGGACTAGTGACTTTTGCTCCATTAAATTCATTATCTGGTATAGGGTATTCAGTGTTAATTTGCACAACTCCAGAAAAGCTAAATTTATGCATTGGTAGTCAAACACTGGTTTTCTAGTGATCATATTCAAGCTTTTATGCATACTCCATGAAGATATTTTCTTTATTATTTAGAAGACTTTCTGTTTCTGTCTATTGACACATTTAGTTTTTGTATGTATTTTCATCACCTGTGCTTTTTGTCCTCCTCATATTATTGTATTCATAATGTACGCATTCTATAAGTAAGATTACTGAGGCACTTCTAAATGATCCTCTCATCTTGTGCCAGCAGCTTGGGTCTTGGTGAAAAGGGTCCCTGGGACAGTCCACTCAATAAACATACAAAAACAATAAACACAATCATAACTAAAAGTAATGTTGTAGCATATACTAGTAGTGTGCATAAGAGAAAATACAACCCATTTTTCAAATTGAAACAGGGAGAATATATTGGTGGATTGTTATAGTATGCTATAATAGTGGCTTCAACACCTATCTGTTCAGAGGCTATTGCTGGTTCTGTGGCAGTGACACTAGCAAGGTGTGCTGCAGGTCTTGTATTTGAGTCACAAATGAGAACTAGTATTATTATTTCAATTCTGTGATTCTAATAGTGCCTTACCAGTGAGCTTTGTATCTGGCAGAGAGCAGTGTGTCTGGTAGAGAGCTGTGTGTCTGGTAGAGAACTGTGTGTCTGTCTGTGTGTGATTTGACCGTAATCATCATGCTGGTGGTTTCTCAGCTGAAAGGATAAGGTTCTTCAGGGAAAACTCCACACTTACCTGTTCAGAGGCTCTTGTTAGTCTAGTGGCATTAACACTAACAAAGTATGTTGGAAGGCTAGGGTTCAAATCCCAAATGAGAGTTAATATTATCTTTCCACTTCTTTGGTTCTAGTGATGCCTAAACAGAGAGCTTTTTCTGTATGTGTGTTTGCTGAAATAGACTCATTACATATTGATGAACTTTGTTTTATGTCAGGTAATATGAGACAGAACACACCAAAGCTGACTGTGTTAAGAAAAGAATAACACCCAGACAGTTAAGAGAGAGTGGGGGGAGGGGAAGCACACCTACATATGATGCAACTGGGAGCATATCGTCAGGGATCAGGTGTTAGGGGGCATTTTATTAGTTGAGATCCCAGTGGCCTGAAGGGTTCATAGGTTAATAGGTATATACTAGGCTAGTAACCACTAGGACCTCTATAAGCCTGGCACTGCAACCCAACCTAAGCCAACTGTCCCCATGTAACTTAGTCATTTATTTGGAACGGTATGTTAGTTAGGAGGTTGCAAAGGTTTTGTGAGGGGTGGGGTGTATGTTAGTTAGGGAATATTTACTGTCAGCCTGTGTCTATTAGAGACATAGTGACCAGACCAGGAGTGAGCTTATGATTTCCCATCCAATTGTCCAGGTTACATTTGAATATGACCAGGCATGGGCTCTGTTTCACATGGGTGGGAAGCCTATTCCAAAGTGTGATGATCCTCTGAGATACATATCTGCCTCCCTAGCATGTTCTATTTGTGTCACAAAGTTTAAATCCTTAAATCTAGTGTTTCTGGTGCTGTTTGTTTTGCAGCTGTGCAAAAGATCCATCAGGGCTACATCTGAGGATGTCTTATATGCCCAGCACAGATTGCGTCTCAGTAACCTGTAGGAGACTGAGTATAGAGACAATACCTTAAAGCAATCTGTCCTTATTCCCTGGATTCTCTTGGTAAGGAACCTTTGTGGGCATTCTAACTGTTGCATATGCTGGCAGGTACATGCTGAAGGTGGCAGTGTACTCAGTGATGGATCTGGATGCCATACCCTTACTTATAAGCTGGGCAATGTAGAATGATTTTCCTACTACCATGACAGTGTGCTAATTAAAGACAAGATTACTGTCTGCATATGTTCCCTGATCTCCAACTATCAGGCCAACACTTAGAGGTATATTATCGATGGAGTAATTAACCTTGATGGACATTTTCTCAAAAGGCACTATAATGCACTTCTTGGCAATGAGTTTTAATCCATGACTTTGGCACTAGTCATTTGTCTATTTTAGACGCTTTTGCAGCATGTTAGTGCTGTGGGGGAAATCTATGATAGCTTCCAGTTTCCAGTTGTCTACAAGCTTGGTGATCCATAGACTTGTGTTATTTGCCTTGACTTCAGAGAAGTAGATGTTGAACAGGAGTGGGCCAGGCACAGAGCAATAAATTACTTTGCTGGTGGTTGGTCTTTTGGTGGAGGTGGTCTCACCAATCCTGACTTCTTGAGTCCTACCTGTGAGCCAGCTAGCAATTCAGCAAATTTTGTAGGTATTTATGTCTTGTTTGGAGAGCATGTCAACAATACATGAGTGGGATATTGTATTAAACACCTTAGCCAGGTCAAGATTGGTAGTACATACTGTTTTTCCCTCATTCGTGACTCTGGTGGTTAAGTAGGCATGACCTTCCCTTGCCAAAGCCAAAATGGTTTGGATCCACTGTCTGTAGGATGCCAATGTGTTTGTTGTTTATCTCCATGAAAATTTGTTCCATGGCTTTGCAAATCAAACTAGTCAGACTGATGGGCCTGTAGTTTCCTGTGTTGGTTGATGGACCACCCTTGTGAAGAGGGATAACCATTGCAGTCCTCCATTCACATGGTATGGAACCTGTTTAGAGACTGTAGTTGAAATGTGACTCATGTCGCCCTGCTAGGTCATGTTTCAAGCTACTTAGGAGGCAATGGATGAAAGGTTAATATTGCCGGCCCAAGACAGTGGGCTATGTACATGTTGGTTTACAAAATCCATTGAACATGTGGGGGAAACAGACAAAATGTAGGTTTTGTAAAACAAAATTAGAAACAGTGGCACACCTTGTTGCTGGATGTGACATACTAATTGCCAGAAGAACTGTATACTGAAAGGCATAATAATGTGGCAAGACTGTTGCACTGGAGATTGTGCAAACATTATGGTATTAAAGTGGCTGAGAAACACTGGAAACATGAACCACAAAGCATCATAGAAAATGATGAAGTCTACATCAAATGGGATCACCCATTACCAACAATTCAAAAGATAGATGCTAGAAAACTGGATACAGTGGTCCATGAAAAGAAGACAAAAGTAGCACTGATCATTGAAATTGCCACACTGACTACAGTGTCTTATGTACAGAGAGACACAAAGTCACAAAATATCAGGATCTGCAGGCAGAAATGAGAACAATGTGGAAGAAACATACCCAGACAGTTCCAATAGTAGTAGGATCAACAGGTCTTATAAAAAAGAATCTATAGTCATATTTAGATATGTTACCTATACATGTAACCCCATACAAATTGCAGAAGGAGTCATTACTGGGCACATTGTGGATGCTATGAAGAGCACTTTTGGCTGACATCAAAGACTGAAACAATACAAATTTCACAAAGTTTAATTACACTTTGACTTAGGAATGGGGTCCATTCCTGTCATGGTATTAGAAACCTAAAAGACTTGGAGAAATCAAAAATGTGAGCGGTAACCTGATATATTATCAGGGCCCACTGAGGCAGTGTTTTTAATCTTAGGAAGTGCTACCAAGACCTGCTCCCTGATGATAGTTGGGGGGGGGTATGTTAATAGGGATTTCACAGGGGGTGGGTGGGGGAAGTAGGAGGTGAAGTTTGAGCTGAATTTGTCAGATGACAGATTTGCTATGTCACAAAGATGGTACCATTTACTTCCAGTTCAACACACTGCTGTTTGTTACTTTTAAGGCTTTAGACAAAGCTGTAGAAGGCCTTATGTTTGTCCTTAGCCTGACAGTCTATATTGATCTCATAAATGGCATTGTTGGATTTAATTAGTCCTCTTAGTTTCCTGTTTGGTTTAATCAGTGAGGTCTTGTCATGATGGTAGTTGCTTTTTCTGAATTTGATCATGACTTTTTTCCTTTTATTATATACCCTGTTAAAGTTAGGATTCTACAATTGTGGTTTGTTTGGGAATTACTTCTGGTAAGTACAGCATCCTCTATGTAGCCAATTACATGGTTGGACAGGGTTTTTGTGAACAATACTGTATAGGTTGCTGTGAACCTGGGGTTTAGGGGGCATTGAATTTTGACAAACTGTCACTTAATAGTTTTCTTTGACTAGTTCCTGTTACAGGTTAAGCTGGGTTTTACAAGTTGATTTTTATTTTGAATGAGAGAGCTTTGTGATCCAACCTCAGCAGTAAGGACATTACATGGGGGGGGGGGGGGTGAAACGCTCTGCCATATTAGTGAGTAGTAGGTCCAGTATATTTGAAAATTTGTATGGGGTGCACACTATCTTTTCAGGGTTAGGTGTGTTAATAAAGTCTAGGAAATGTTGTGGCTGCAAGCTGGAGGCAGTATATGCTTCCCATTCTGTAGTGGGTAGTTAAAGTCTTCCATAAATAAGGTACTTGGCTGGATGGCAAGTGCCCCTACTAGGTCTTGGGATGAATGATGGGATTCTTGGGGCATAGAGGGTGATCTATAACTTGCTAGGATATGGCAAGGGACTTAATCTATGGTGATTTGTATGTGAATGAACTTAGTGGCATCATCCTGTTTAACCAACCTAGAGATATACTTGTTACTAATGTAGATTAAGACACCTCCACTTTTAGTCCCTGTCAGTGCAGCTGATGCTCTAAATGTGTGGAAAGAAATTAAACCTTGCACCGCCAGAGTACTTTCTGCTGATTTAAATCATGTCTTGATAATGGCACATATGTCTATATTCTCCAGAGTGAGGAGAGCTTGTAGCATGTAAAGTTTCTTGTTTAGGCTCCTAACATTGAATGGTAACACCTTTAGGCTCCTTTGTTTTATTTGCTTTATCAGTAGGTCAGTGGCAGCTGGTCACTTCAAATCAAAGGGGGGCTGCAGGAGGCAGTTGAATGGGTGGGGCCATTGGGAAGGGGTGTGACTAGCTAGAAAGGGGGTGGAGCTATGCTCAAAACCACAAAAACTGGGACTAATTAAATAGGCTGCCCTGGTTGCCAAACCATCATTATGAGAGTCCAATCAAGACAAAATGAAGTGTAGAAGAAAAAAATAGTTCAATGCATTGGCTACATGACAGCTTACTTAATATTTAGATGGAAACAAAAAGGTTGTGAGGCATGAAAAAATAAATTACTTTTTAAATACATTACTGGAATGCCAGTCAAAATCAAGTATAAAAAATAAGCAGCACTCAATTCAAACCACTTCTCCTTACACTGTAGTTCTAATTATAATTTATATTCAGCTTTATAAAAGTACCAAGTAACATACTGAAAGTAGCAATCTCTGTGATACCCCCACTTGTAAAAATGTTTCTTATCCAAAAAATACCTGCTGCTTGACAACAACTATCTACTTGTTTCCTGGGGAAAACATTATAAAAGTAAAAAAATTAACAGCAAACAAGAAACAAGCTCAAGATAAACTGCTTAAAGGATTACTGTACAGGTTATGAACCACACATGATAGATTGGCATTCTGTTTAGTTTACTGGTAAAGCCTGCAAAGATGACTGCAAGTCTCCAACAAATGTAGTGAGCCTCTTAAAATACTGTAATCCTGTCCTTTATTACAAATACTGTCACATGCATTTCAATACCTAAGGCTTATATGTTATCTAGGTATGTAAATATTCTCTGCATGGCAACAACAAAAAGGCTTTCAGTGTTGGTAATTGTTTAACAGTAGGCTTATTAAAGCTTACTTGCATCTTACAATCTCAGACAAGCTTACCTGATGGTCATTAAAGCATTGCTACTTAACACAAAGCAACAGGCAGTGAAAGCACATGCATTTTCTGAATAATAAGAAGCATAAATCAACAGTATAAAAATATGACAGAAAACCAGAACATTCTGCAAAATGAAAGACAGATGAAAAGCCACTGCATCACTTGTGTCTACCTTGGATGGGGGATACTCTGCACACTTACACTGCATAACTGCTCCTTGCCTTGCTCGGACACATCCAGAGTCATTACATGGGGGAGTGGGTTGCAACAAGCATGTCACAATTTGAAGGATCTCTGGCTGATGGTGATGGCCCTAACACATATGTCATACCTTTCAACCACAGAGCAAGAAATCTGGACAAAGCCATAAATAGAAGTGGGACAGAGGCCCAAAAATAAGGACAATTTTTAAATATTGCTCTTATAAACTTAGAAAGATATTAGAATAGTAGGTCTTGCATTAGTATTATTTTTCTGAAGTGCATGAAATCTGAAACTCAAATGTCTGTCATTATTTTCTAACTTCAATCTTTATTGATTTGCCACTACCGGGGTGGGAGTGGGAAAGTGGGACACTGGTTTAGTGGTTGTGGAAAGATCACCTTATAAAACCATGTGGCAGCGCAGTGGTGCAGCGGTTAATGTTTTTGCGTCACAGCAAGAGGTTCTCCGGTTGGATTCTTGGCTGGGGTGCCTTCTGTGTGGAGTTTGCATGTTCTCCCTGTGTTCGCGTGGGTTTCATCCGGGTACTCCGGTTTCCTCCCACATTCCAAAGACATGCATCTGGAGCATTTCTCCCTGGGACTCCACTGAAAAACACTTCAAATGCGTCTCTTATGGCTCAAAGCTTTGGAAGTATCAGATAAGTCATTTTATTTGCTAGCCTTTCAGCACAGGCTCTACTCTGAATGTATTGACCTTTCTTCTTCTCCTCGTTATTATTTTAAAAAGTTATGAACTGATACTGTTTCCCTCTAATTTTCTCTCTGAGATTTAGGGGATTTCCAACCAACTTTGTTTCTTGTGGTTGTTAGCTTTTTTTTTCTCTTTGTGATAGTACTGTAATCTTAACAGTGATGCCCCATTTCTTCTGGTGCTGGCTAGGAGTTAGGATTTTTCTTTCTTTGTAAATTTGTTGTTAGTGAATGCTGTCTTGCTTCAAAATTTTGGAACAAGGCATTTGGTTTTAAGAAGTGCGTCTCCTGCATGCCGATCCCTCCCCAAGATGCACACTCTAAATGTGTATTGCCCTGGAGCCACACACTTTGGGGAAGATTGCTCAGCCTGATTTGCTTTCTGATCAGAACATTATCTAACAGGTGATTCAAACTCATCTGGAAGGGGATTCTGCCTGCTTCAGTGGCATCAGTGTTCGAGGCCTTTGAGAGATTCCAATTACTGTCTAGGGAACTTCGAGGTCTTTGAGAGATTCTTCTTACTGTCTAGGGAACAGGCAACTTTTTCTCACTTTGAACTGTCCCTGCCTCCCACTTTTTTGGGGGGGGGGTCCTCTGCTCTCATTTCTTGCCATATTGGAATAGCCAGCCCCTCGAAGATAAATTCAGGTTGTGGATTCCCCACCACTTTTGCGTCTTCCCTGGGGCACCCTGCTGGGGAAGTACACTGTATGTGTGGAAAGGAGGTACATGGACTCTCATCATTAGTTCCTCACCAAAGATACTGATTTTGATGAGGGGGAGGGGTCCCCCAAATTCCTCCCGTTGAAGACATCTCCTTTGTTGAGATTTCAGAGCTGTCAAGGAAGAAGGAGACATTGTCCACTTACACACGGAACTGGTATTCCTTGAGGCTGACCTACCTACTTCTTGGGTGGTCCCTCTTGCTGACAAACTGGTCAACCTGTTTTTTTGTCAGGCTTCTAAGGAACAGGATGTGCCTGACCAAATCCTCTGTAAGCCTGATAAAATAATAGTTTCTCCAAAGGGTAGGCCATTCTGGAGCCTTGTTACCTATACATGTAACCCCATACAAATTGCAGAAGGAGTCATTACTGGGCACATTGTGGATGCTATGAAGAGCACTTTTGGCTGACATCAAAGACTGAAACAATACAAATTTCACAAAGTTTAATCACACTTTGACTTAGGAATGGGGTCCATTCCTGTCATGGTATTAGAAACCTAAAAGACTTGGAGAAATCAAAAATGTGAGAGGTAACCTGATATATTATCAGGGCCCACTGAGGCAGTGTTTTTAATCTTAGGAAGTGCTACCAAGACCTGCTCCCTGATGATAGTTGGTGGGGGGGGGGTTATGTTAATAGGGATTTCACAGGGGGTGGGTGGGGGAAGTAGGAGGTGAAGTTTGAGCTGAATTTGTCAGATGACAGATTTGCTATGTCACAAAGATGGTACCATTTACTTCCAGTTCAACACACTGCTGTTTGTTACTTTTAAGGCTTTAGACAAAGCTGTAGAAGGCCTTATGTTTGTCCTTAGCCTGACAGTCTATATTGATCTCATAAATGGCATTGTTGGATTTAATTAGTCCTCTTAGTTTCCTGTTTGGTTTAATCAGTGAGCTCTTGTCATGATGGTAGTTGCTCTTTCTGAATTTGATCATGACTTTTTTCCTTTTATTATACACCCTGTTAAAGTTAGGATTCTACAATTGTGGTTTGTTTGGGCATTACTTCTGGTAAGTGCAGCATCCTCTATGTAGCCAGTTACATGGTTGGACAGGGTTTCTGTGAACAATACTGTATAGGTTGCTGTGAACCTGGGGTTTAGGGGGCATTGAATTTTGACAAACTGTCACTTAATAGTTTTCTTTGACTAGTTCCTGTTACAGGTTAAGCTGGGTTTTACAAGTTGATTTTTATTTTGAATGAGAGAGCTTTGTGATCCAACCTCAGCAGTAAGGACATTACATGGGGGGGGGGGGGGTGAAACGCTCTGCCATATTAGTGAGTAGTAGGTCCAGTATATTTGAAAATTTGTATGGGGTGCACACTATCTTTTCAGGGTTAGGTGTGTTAATAAAGTCTAGGAAATGTTGTGGCTGCAAGCTGGAGGCAGTATATGCTTCCCATTCTGTAGTGGGTAGTTAAAGTCTTCCATAAATAAGGTACTTGGCTGGATGGCAAGTGCCCCTACTAGGTCTTGGGATGAATGATGGGATTCTTGGGGCATAGAGGGTGACCTATAACTTGCTAGGATATGGCAAGGGACTTAATCTATGGTGATTTGCATGTGAATCAACTTAGTGGCATCATCCTGTTTAACCAACCTAGAGATATACTTGTTACTAATGTAGATTAAGACACCTCCACTTTTAGTCCCTGTCAGTGCAGCTGATGCTCTAAATGTGTGGAAAGAAATTAAACCTTGCACCGCCAGAGTACTTTCTGCTGATTTAAATCATGTCTTGATAATGGCACATATGTCTATATTCTCCAGAGTGAGGAGAGCTTGTAGCATGTAAAGTTTCTTGTTTAGGCTCCTAACATTGAATGGTAACACCTTTAGGCTCCTTTGTTTTATTTGCTTTATCAGTAGGTCAGTGGCAGCTGGTCACTTCAAATCAAAGGGGGGCTGCAGGAGGCAGTTGAATGGGTGGGGCCATTGGGAAGGGGTGTGACTAGCTAGAAAGGGGGTGGAGCTATGCTCAAAACCACAAAAACTGGGACTAATTAAATAGGCTGCCCTGGTTGCCAAACCATCATTATGAGAGTCCAATCAAGACAAAATGAAGTGTAGAAGAAAAAAATAGTTCAATGCATTGGCTACATGACAGCTTACTTAATATTTAGATGGAAACAAAAAGGTTGTGACGCATGAAAAAATAAATTACTTTTTAAATACATTACTGGAATGCCAGTCAAAATCAAGTATAAAAAAATAAACAGCACTCAATTCAAACCACTTCTCCTTACACTGTAGTTCTAATTATAATTTATATTCAGCTTTATAAAAGTACCAAGTAACATACTGAAAGTAGCAATCTCTGTGATACCCCCACTTGTAAAAATGTTTCTTATCCAAAAAATACCTGCTGCTTGACAACAACTATCTACTTGTTTCCTGGGGAAAACATTATAAAAGTAAAAAAATGAACAGCAAACAAGAAACAAGCTCAAGATAAACTGCTTAAAGGATTACTGTACAGGTTATGAACCACACATGATAGATTGGCATTCTGTTTAGTTTACTGGTAAAGCCTGCAAAGATGACTGCAAGTCTCCAACAAATGTAGTGAGCCTCTTAAAATACTGTAATCCTGTCCTTTATTACAAATACTGTCACATGCATTTCAATACCTAAGGCTTATATGTTATCTAGGTATGTAAATATTCTCTGCATGGCAACAACAAAAAGGCTTTCAGTGTTGGTAATTGTTTAACAGTAGGCTTATTAAAGCTTACTTGCATCTTACAATCTCAGACAAGCTTACCTGATGGTCATTAAAGCATTGCTACTTAACACAAAGCAACAGGCAGTGAAAGCACATGCATTTTCTGAATAATAAGAAGCATAAATCAACAGTATAAAAATATGACAGAAAACCAGAACATTCTGCAAAATGAAAGACAGATGAAAAGCCACTGCATCACTTGTGTCTACCTTGGATGGGGGATACTCTGCACACTTACACTGCATAACTGCTCCTTGCCTTGCTTGGACACATCCAGAGTCATTACATGGGGGAGTGGGTTGCAACAAGCATGTCACAATTTGAAGGATCTCTGGCTGATGGTGATGGCCCTAACACATATGTCATACCTTTCAACCACAGAGCAAGAAATCTGGACAAAGCCATAAATAGAAGTGGGACAGAGGCCCAAAAATAAGGACAATTTTTAAATATTGCTCTTATAAACTTAGAAAGATATTAGAATAGTAGGTCTTGCATTAGTATTATTTTTCTGAAGTGCATGAAATCTGAAACTCAAATGTCTGTCATTATTTTCTAACTTCAATCTTTATTGATTTGCCACTACCGGGGTGGGAGTGGGAAAGTGGGACACTGGTTTAGTGGTTGTGGAAAGATCACCTTATAAAACCATGTGGCGGCGCAGTGGTGCAGCGGTTAATGTTTTTGCGTCACAGCAAGAGGTTCTCCGGTTGGATTCTTGGCCGGGGTGCCTTCTGTGTGGAGTTTGCATGTTCTCCCTGTGTTCGCGTGGGTTTCATCCGGGTACTCCGGTTTCCTCCCACATTCCAAAGACATGCATCTGGAGCATTTCTCCCTGGGACTCCACTGAAAAACACTTCAAATGCGTCTCTTATGGCTCAAAGCTTTGGAAGTATCAGATAAGTCATTTTATTTGCTAGCCTTTCAGCACAGGCTCTACTCTGAATGTATTGACCTTTCTTCTTCTCCTCATTATTATTTTAAAAAGTTATGAACTGATACTGTTTCCCTCTAATTTTCTCTCTGAGATTTAGGGGATTTCCAACCAACTTTGTTTCTTGTGGTTGTTAGCTTTTTTTTTCTCTTTGTGATAGTACTGTAATCTTAACAGTGATGCCCCATTTCTTCTGGTGCTGGCTAGGAGTTAGGATTTTTCTTTCTTTGTAAATTTGTTGTTAGTGAATGCTGTCTTGCTTCAAAATTTTGGAACAAGGCATTTGGTTTTAAGAAGTCGCCTCCTGCATGCCGATCCCTCCCCAAGATGCACACTCTAAATGTGTATTGCCCTGGAGCCACACACTTTGGGGAAGATTGCTCAGCCTGCTTTGCTTTCTGATCAGAACATTATCTGACAGGTGATTCAAACTCATCTGGAAGGGGATTCTGCCTGCTTCAGTGGCATCAGTGTTCGAGGCCTTTGAGAGATTCCAATTACTGTCTAGGGAACTTCGAGGTCTTTGAGAGATTCTTCTTACTGTCTAGGGAACAGGCAACTTTTTCTCACTTTGAACTGTCCCTGCCTCCCACTTTTTTTTTGGGGGGGGTCCTCTGCTCTCATTTCTTGCCATATTGGAATAGCCAGCCCCTCGAAGATAAATTCAGGTTGTGGATTCCCCACCACTTTTGCGTCTTCCCTGGGGCACCCTGCTGGGGAAGTACACTGTATGTGTGGAAAGGAGGTACATGGACTCTCCTCATTAGTTCCTCACCAAAGATACTGATTTTGATGAGGGGGAGGGGTCCCCCAAATTCCTCCCGTTGAAGACATCTCCTTTGTTGAGATTTCAGAGCTGTCAAGGAAGAAGGAGACATTGTCCACTTACACACAGAACTGGTATTCCTTGAGGCTGACCTACCTACTTCTTGGGTGGTCCCTCTTGCTGACAAACTGGTCAACCTGTTTTTTTGTCAGGCTTCTAAGGAACAGGATGTGCCTGACCAAATCCTCTGTAAGCCTGATAAAATAATAGTTTCTCCAAAGGGTAGGCCATTCTGGAGCCTTGTTACCTATACATGTAACCCCATACAAATTGCAGAAGGAGTCATTACTGGGCACATTGTGGATGCTATGAAGAGCACTTTTGGCTGACATCAAAGACTGAAACAATACAAATTTCACAAAGTTTAATCACACTTTGACTTAGGAATGGGGTCCATTCCTGTCATGGTATTAGAAACCTAAAAGACTTGGAGAAATCAAAAATGTGAGAGGTAACCTGATATATTATCAGGGCCCACTGAGGCAGTGTTTTTAATCTTAGGAAGTGCTACCAAGACCTGCTCCCTGATGATAGTTGGTGGGGGGGGGTTATGTTAATAGGGATTTCACAGGGGTGGGTGGGGGAAGTAGGAGGTGAAGTTTGAGCTGAATTTGTCAGATGACAGATTTGCTATGTCACAAAGATGGTACCATTTACTTCCAGTTCAACACACTGCTGTTTGTTACTTTTAAGGCTTTAGACAAAGCTGTAGAAGGCCTTATGTTTGTCCTTAGCCTGACAGTCTATATTGATCTCATAAATGGCATTGTTGGATTTAATTAGTCCTCTTAGTTTCCTGTTTGGTTTAATCAGTGAGCTCTTGTCATGATGGTAGTTGCTCTTTCTGAATTTGATCATGACTTTTTTCCTTTTATTATATACCCTGTTAAAGTTAGGATTCTACAATTGTGGTTTGTTTGGGCATTACTTCTGGTAAGTGCAGCATCCTCTATGTAGCCAGTTACATGGTTGGACAGGGTTTCTGTGAACAATACTGTATAGGTTGCTGTGAACCTGGGGTTTAGGGGGCATTGAATTTTGACAAACTGTCACTTAATAGTTTTCTTTGACTAGTTCCTGTTACAGGTTAAGCTGGGTTTTACAAGTTGATTTTTATTTTGAATGAGAGAGCTTTGTGATCCAACCTCAGCAGTAATGACATTACATGGGGGGGGGGGGTGAAACACTCTGCCATATTAGTGAGTAGTAGGTCCAGTATATTTGAAAATTTGTATGGGGTGCACACTATCTTTTCAGGGTTAGGTGTGTTAATAAAGTCTAGGAAATGTTGTGGCTGCAAGCTGGAGGCAGTATATGCTTCCCATTCTGTAGTGGGTAGTTAAAGTCTTCCATAAATAAGGTACTTGGCTGGATGGCAAGTGCCCCTACTAGGTCTTGGGATGAATGATGGGATTCTTGGGGCATAGAGGGTGACCTATAACTTGCTAGGATATGGCAAGGGACTTAATCTATGGTGATTTGCATGTGAATGAACTTAGTGGCATCATCCTGTTTAACCAACCTAGAGATATACTTGTTACTAATGTAGATTAAGACACCTCCACTTTTAGTCCCTGTCAGTGCAGCTGATGCTCTAAATGTGTGGAAAGAAATTAAACCTTGCACCACCAGAGTACTTTCTGCTGATTTAAATCATGTCTTGATAATGGCACATATGTCTATATTCTCCAGAGTGAGGAGAGCTTGTAGCATGTAAAGTTTCTTGTTTAGGCTCCTAACATTGAATGGTAACACCTTTAGGCTCCTTTGTTTTATTTGCTTTATCAGTAGGTCAGTGGCAGCTGGTCACTTCAAATCAAAGGGGGGCTGCAGGAGGCAGTTGAATGGGTGGGGCCATTGGGAAGGGGTGTGACTAGCTAGAAAGGGGGTGGAGCTATGCTCAAAACCACAAAAACTGGGACTAATTAAATAGGCTGCCCTGGTTGCCAAACCATCATTATGAGAGTCCAATCAAGACAAAATGAAGTGTAGAAGAAAAAAATAGTTCAATGCATTGGCTACATGACAGCTTACTTAATATTTAGATGGAAACAAAAAGGTTGTGAGGCATGAAAAAATAAATTACTTTTTAAATACATTACTGGAATGCCAGTCAAAATCAAGTATAAAAAAATAAGCAGCACTCAATTCAAACCACTTCTCCTTACACTGTAGTTCTAATTATAATTTATATTCAGCTTTATAAAAGTACCAAGTAACATACTGAAAGTAGCAATCTCTGTGATACCCCCACTTGTAAAAATGTTTCTTATCCAAAAAATACCTGCTGCTTGACAACAACTATCTACTTGTTTCCTGGGGAAAACATTATAAAAGTAAAAAAATGAACAGCAAACAAGAAACAAGCTCAAGATAAACTGCTTAAAGGATTACTGTACAGGTTATGAACCACACATGATAGATTGGCATTCTGTTTAGTTTACTGGTAAAGCCTGCAAAGATGACTGCAAGTCTCCAACAAATGTAGTGAGCCTCTTAAAATACTGTAATCCTGTCCTTTATTACAAATACTGTCACATGCATTTCAATACCTAAGGCTTATATGTTATCTAGGTATGTAAATATTCTCTGCATGGCAACAACAAAAAGGCTTTCAGTGTTGGTAATTGTTTAACAGTTGGCTTATTAAAGCTTACTTGCATCTTACAATCTCAGACAAGCTTACCTGATGGTCATTAAAGCATTGCTACTTAACACAAAGCAACAGGCAGTGAAAGCACATGCATTTTCTGAATAATAAGAAGCATAAATCAACAGTATAAAAATATGACAGAAAACCAGAACATTCTGCAAAATGAAAGACAGATGAAAAGCCACTGCATCACTTGTGTCTACCTTGGATGGGGGATACTCTGCACACTTACACTGCATAACTGCTCCTTGCCTTGCTTGGACACATCCAGAGTCATTACATGGGGGAGTGGGTTGCAACAAGCATGTCACAATTTGAAGGATCTCTGGCTGATGGTGATGGCCCTAACACATATGTCATACCTTTCAACCACAGAGCAAGAAATCTGGACAAAGCCATTAATAGAAGTGGGACAGAGGCCCAAAAATAAGGACAATTTTTAAATATTGCTCTTATAAACTTAGACAGATATTAGAATAGTAGGTCTTGCATTAGTATTATTTTTCTGAAGTGCATGAAATCTGAAACTCAAATGTCTGTCATTATTTTCTAACTTCAATCTTTATTGATTTGCCACTACCGGGGTGGGAGTGGGAAAGTGGGACACTGGTTTAGTGGTTGTGGAAAGATCACCTTATAAAACCATGTGGCGGCGCAGTGGTGCAGCGGTTAATGTTTTTGCGTCACAGCAAGAGGTTCTCCGGTTGGATTCTTGGCTGGGGTGCCTTCTGTGTGGAGTTTGCATGTTCTCCCTGTGTTCACGTGGGTTTCATCCGGTACTCGGTTTCCTCCCACATTCCAAAGACATGCATCTGGAGCATTTCTCCCTGGGACTCCACTGAAAAACACTTCAAATGCGTCTCTTATGGCTCAAAGCTTTGGAAGTATCAGATAAGTCATTTTATTTGCTAGCCTTTCAGCACAGGCTCTACTCTGAATGTATTGACCTTTCTTCTTCTCCTCATTATTATTTTAAAAAGTTATGAACTGATACTGTTTCCCTCTAATTTTCTCTCTGAGATTTAGGGGATTTCCAACCAACTTTGTTTCTTGTGGTTGTTAGCTTTTTTTTTCTCTTTGTGATAGTACTGTAATCTTAACAGTGATGCCCCATTTCTTCTGGTGCTGGCTAGGAGTTAGGATTTTTCTTTCTTTGTAAATTTGTTGTTAGTGAATGCTGTCTTGCTTCAAAATTTTGGAACAAGGCATTTGGTTTTAAGAAGTGCGTCTCCTGCATGCCGATCCCTCCCCAAGATGCACACTCTAAATGTGTATTGCCCTGGAGCCACACACTTTGGGGAAGATTGCTCAGCCTGCTTTGCTTTCTGATCAGAACATTATCTGACAGGTGATTCAAACTCATCTGGAAGGGGATTCTGCCTGCTTCAGTGGCATCAGTGTTCGAGGCCTTTGAGAGATTCCAATTACTGTCTAGGGAACTTCGAGGTCTTTGAGAGATTCTTCTTACTGTCTAGGGAACAGGCAACTTTTTCTCACTTTGAACTGTCCCTGCCTCCCACTTTTTTTTTGGGGGGGGTCCTCTGCTCTCATTTCTTGCCATATTGGAATAGCCAGCCCCTCGAAGATAAATTCAGGTTGTGGATTCCCCACCACTTTTGCGTCTTCCCTGGGGCACCCTGCTGGGGAAGTACACTGTATGTGTGGAAAGGAGGTACATGGACTCTCCTCATTAGTTCCTCACCAAAGATAATGATTTTGATGAGGGGGAGGGGTCCCCCAAATTCCTCCCGTTGAAGACATCTCCTTTGTTGAGATTTCAGAGCTGTCAAGGAAGAAGGAGACATTGTCCACTTACACACGGAACTGGTATTCTTTGAGGCTGACCTACCTACTTCTTGGGTGGTCCCTCTTGCTGACAAACTGGTCAACCTGTTTTTTTGTCAGGCTTCTAAGGAACAGGATGTGCCTGACCAAATCCTCTGTAAGCCTGATAAAATAATAGTTTCTCCAAAGGGTAGGCCATTCTGGAGCAACATTCCCATGGTGGATTCCATTGTGGTAACAATGGCCACCAAGAAAGAGCTTGCTGAAGAGACCTCTACTATCTATCCCACTAACAGGGAGTCCAGGTTGTTGGACAGATTTGGAAAGCAGGTGCACAATTCAGCTACCTTTGCACTGAGGGAGCTGAATAACTTTGCCCATGTAGCATGCTTTCTGAGAAACTTGACAAAGGAATTAAACAAGTCCGTCTTAGGGTCCATATCTCTGGAAGACACAAAATCATGCTGGCCACCCTCCAATTCCTATAAAATATGCCTATGTGCCTAATTTCCAATATCACTGATGGCATGTTAAGAGAGGTAGGCACTGGCATAGCTGTGTCTCTGCAACTTCATGGAACACTTTAAAATGTCCTTCATTAATGCCCCCTATGACGGGTCCACTCTGAACCTAAGGTGAAAGAAACACTGTCTAGAAGTGAACTAGATGGCAAGGTCTTGTCAGGTTTTGGAATATGCTTTTCTACCCATCAGTGGACCTTCTCCAGAAAACAAAAGGGGGGCAAGAAATTGTGGTTCCGGAAAATTTCAAGGCTTCATTCCCAACATTCCCAAAATATCTAGTGATAGGTACCTGAGGCAGTGGGAGAATAACTCTAATGAACATTGCCCATGTAGTTTTGGGATCCATTGTCCAGCAGACCCTTTTAGTGCTCTTGGACTGCCCAACTGCTGCACTCTGGAAGCAGTCTGGCAGTGCTTGTTTCTGCATCCCTTAGCCTGGACAGCCATCACCTGATGGATGCAAAGAATCATAACCAGTGGTTACACAATGATTTTTCTTTTTCATCCCACAATTCAAAAAGACTTCCCGATGCTCCACCCCCACAAATGAAAGATGCAGCACAAGAAATAAAAAAATACTAGACAAATGAGTTATCCTGGAAGTCCCAAAAGACCAGCAAGGATCTGGAGACTATTCAAAATTCTTTCTTGTGCCAAAAAAGAATGAAGACCTCAGGCCCATCTTGGACCTCAGTCACCTAAACCAGTATGTAAAACAGACAAAATTCTGGATGGTCATGGTTTAGTCCATCCTACCGCCATTAAGGAAGGATGATTGGATGTGGTCAATAGACCTTCAGGACATGTACTATCACATCAAGCTAGACAGGCACTCCATAAGGTTTCTCTCCTTTTTGGTTGCGGGCCAGTCATTTCCAGTTCAGGGCATTGCCATTTGACCTCAACACATCCCTCTCTGGGTGTTTTCCATTTACATGCTGTGGTTGCAGCTCAGCTCAGACTGCAGGGGTTCAAGGTGTTCTTATATCTGGATGACTGGCTTGTAACTGCCTCCACCAGGAATCTTCTACTTCCAGCCAGGAACTCCTTGTTCTAGCTTTGCTTCCATCTCAGATCAGAATCACAATCGACATGGCAAAGTCAAAATTGCAGCCCATCCAAACATTAGAGTCCATTGGAGGCCATCCATATACCACTTTACAAATAACCAGACTGCCAGAATTGCGAATTCTCATCCTTCAACAACAGGCATTACCAGTACTCTTCCATCAGAATTCCTTAGCCAAGTGCATATTATGTTTACTAGGGTCAATGGCAGCCTCTATCATTGTAGTCCCTCAGGCCAGGTTTTACATGAGAGTTTTACAGTGGACCTTGGTGGTTCAGTGGTCAGTGCAATATCAGCTGATGCACTTTCCCATTTGCCTCATCAGCATTTGCAGAAGTCATGTTCAGTGGTAGTTGGACTCCCCCTAGTTTCACATGGTTTATTCCACAACCTCCCCAAGCCACAGTGACCACGGGCACTTCCCAAATGGGGTGTGTGGGTTATGGATTTAATGTGAAACAGGCCAGTCTATACATCAATGTCCTGGAGATTAGGACAGTCCTCCTGGCATTACAGGCTTTTCAGGAATCATTCCTCAGTGGTGTGATCTCCATCAAAACAGAAAAAATGTCAGTGGTTTGTTACATCAACAAGCAAGAGGGGATCACACTCTTATCCTTTGTGTCGAGAGGAGATGAGGGCTTAGTAGTGAGTGATGTCTTCCCACCACTTTCTGATATCATGTCTTTAAAAATAATTATTAGGCAATCAGTCTACAGACCATTGCAAGCCTAGCCAGTAAACCTTACTCAAACGTTCCTCCACCCTTGAAGAGCACATTGCAGGATAAACCATGAGAGAATTTAAGATTACCCATCTAATTATCTACATGTACCTTGATGGTGACAAGAGTGCTACCCTGCTTGATAAGTTGTGGAAGTTTGTTTCCCAGGTGGGAGAGGAGGTGCACAGAGATAAGAATCTATCATGCCAACATGTCTTATTTGCTTGTAGATGAAGGGTTGGGTCCTTTAACTGGGTATTTGAGGAACAGTTTGTACTTTGAAAGAATAGGAGATCATGAAAAGAAGAGTCTGTAAGACACCAAGTACAGGAAGCAGGTAAACTCTTGCTTCATATGTGAACCAAATCCAGCCCAGTTATTTGGAAGGCGGTTATGCTCACAATTTTACCACCAATGCCACAAAGGAAGCACTGTGGTCTCCTTATCAGAGGAGCAGATTCATTTCCAATGCACTTTACATTCAGCAGGAAATCCCTTGGATGCATCTCATATCACTTGTATGGACACTACAGGTCACTGTCAGATGAAGCCAGAATGAAATATTGTCACCTTCTAGGTCACCAAGTCAGATATCCTCCCACTGTCAGTTGCTTCATCATATCTCGTCTGTGAAAATCAAGAACAGAGGTTATGACAAAATATGCCTTTGATAGAGCCTAGCAGATTCCTTGAATGAACTTTCTCTTAAGGCCAAATATGCAAACACAACTTTTTGTACATGCAAAGAAGGACTGGACAACATAAGATAATGATCTTGGCCTCCCATATTCCTAGATCTACAACAGTACATGTCATGGTATATGGCTTAAGTCTTCTCCAAGCCTAGAAACATATGCAGACCTTTATTATAAAACCTCTATGTCCCCCTCACAAAATATACAAGGCTAAAAAGCTCACCTTCCAACCCATAACCTAAGAAGGAACCAGAACATTTGTTTTGATTCTTTTTCTTGACTGCATGTTGCAGTCTCCTCTCCAGCACTATGGCATAAGCTTTTCCACTGAGGCTAAAGAGTGCTGATCCATCTATGATAATGCACAACATTTGGTCTCTTTCTTAAAAAATGTGAACCACCACCCACATTACTATCTCAGAGATACTTTTCCCACCTTCTAAGCACCATTGAAGAGGTACATCAGTCAAACTGTTCCAGCCCTGAGTAATACTTTTAACATCTCTGGATGGATGTAATCCATATCTACAGCTTTACAACTACAAAACCTATGATCATAGTGACATCAACTGCAGTGATAAATACAGCTCAGCTATCTTCTGAATTAAGGGCATTGCTACTTGATCAGAGTTTCTCAAAATGTTCCTTGCCTCATCCAGCAATCTCTCAAGTAGTCATTTGCATTTTCCTGCCCATGTTTGGTAGAGCTTGAGGAAGGTTTTACTTTTCCCTCTTGACATACCTAATATTTTATCAAAATATTTCTGAAGTCACCTTTCCTCTCCAAATGCCTCTCACACTGTAGCTTTCATTTTGACCACTCCTCTAAATTGGCTAAATAACTCATGATTACTTCATGGCTAACACTACACTTAACTCCCACAATTCATCTTGTAGGTGATGTGCCCACAAGATGGATCCAGGTTGCTATTTCATGTTCTTCTCTAAAAGTAAAAGGAAAGCAGTATTGAAGTAGCAACATGCATCCATGGCAGTGTATGCCTTATCTGTACTTTTATTTACAGGAATAGCATGATTTGTTGCCAAATGGGAGAATTATACTGCTGTTGCTATATGATAAAATCAGTTGCTAGATTCTTTGACCATTTAACAATGTTCTATTCCCATTATACGTAAAAGATCTTAGTGTTGCCATGAACATGAAATAGGAAAAATTAAGTTGGAGAAGAAGTTAATTTCTTGAGAAGTCCTAACTATCACATATTACCCAGATAACCACAAAAAGTAGTGTCATGGTGATGTGTTAACGAAAGAAATATTCAGTAATATGATGCACAAATGCACATATATATATGCTGGCACACATGAAGTTTGGCAACAAACTAAGTTGTCCCGGGACATCTTCATGGTGGTTAGGTTAATATTAAGGGGAGTTAAGTGGGTTGGGGAGGTGAAAGGGTTACGTGAAGGCAGGGATGGTTGGGAGGAAATGAGATAATGATGGGGAGGGGCTTAAGAGGTTTAGTCTACTGTAGTTGGGTTAAACAATCACATTTTGGCGTGAACTTGCTACAGCATAATACGTCCTTGACGACCTGTTGATATTTGAGAATACAGGTAGGACTTGTGCTGGTATTGATAAGCTATGGTGAGTTGCATTACAGTTTTGGTGGTGATAAGGTATGGGGGGTTGCATTACTATTTTTTTTTGGTGCTTTGAATGTACAGCTTCAGATGAGGGCAGTTTTTGACCCAGGGACATCTGTAGCTGCCATTCTGTGTCCTGGCTACACACATGGGAATGTGGCTGACAAGTTGCAGGGCTTGCTGGTTTGGCTTGGTCAGATGGGCTGTTATCTTAGAAATGCATCTGTTAGAGTGCTGATCACTACTACGCTTATGTGTCGAAATGCATCTATTAGTGTACTGACCACTACTACGCTTATGCGTCGTTTTCCAGGAGGTCTACTTTACTTTTAATTGCATGGTATCATCTGACTATCAGGAAAGTCCATTTTGGTAGAAACCCACTTGGGTTGGTCGTGGAACCGGGCCTTTCTAGGGGAAGCGGTGTGGGTTGCTAGTGAGCTGGGTGAGTTGATTTTGCTTTGCTATTTTATATAAAAAAAAAAAAAAAAGTGGAGTTGTAGTTTAGGGCTTTCACCCATTACTAAGGACTGTTTGCACGCGCAGGGTAGTTTCGGGTAGTGCGTTTACCTAACTCAAGCATTATGAATCGAGGGTTATGGGGATTCTGGAAGATGGCTTTTCATCACATAGATGTGGGACAAGGGTAGCAGCTGTCTAAATTTATAGAAGATGTCTCAGCTGCACCTGTCAGAATTCGTGGTTAGAGATTTCCAGTGAGGCAGTCCGTTGAAGAGGCATTATGAAAATGAGAAAAAAAAAAGGACTTTGCACTCTGCATAGTAGCGGTCGATTTCTTTAGTATTTTACAATAGTTGTAAGCATTGTTCACCTGCTTATGTGGGTGTGTTTTTCCTTGTTTCATTCTTTCAGTGGTGGTTGGTTGGAAGCAAAAAATGGCATTTTGCGGGCTGTGAATTTCGTGGGGAATAGGTGATTATTGCGCATGGGCGGGGTAGCGTCGGCAACTAATATGTACAAGTCGATTAAGGGTGTTGGTGTGGAATTTATGGGTCGCATGGTATAATATAATAGCATTTGCCTTGCATTATAAGGCTATTGATGTGTTTAATTGCCACTTACTAGGGGATGCCTACTGTTTATAGAGGTCTTTCCCTGCTTATTAAAGAAAGTGGTATGGTGCATTTTGCATTTGCAGCCAATAGGACTAAAATTAAAAAAAAAAAAAAAAAAAAAAAAAGAAATAATTTTATCATGAAGTTGGCAATGCCATTTCCTTTCAGTATCAGGATTTGAGGAAGGTATATCAAGGCCATACTTCCCTACTGTGCAGTTTCTGTGTGCTGTATTTGGTCTACAGTTGAAGGTGGTGTATTCCAATGGATTGCTTGGTTTCTCATGCATTTGTTGGTGGTTCAACGTTTTGCTTACAAGATGGTTTCAGGAGAGGCCTGGAAGGTTCCCGGTCTGCTTTAGTGGTTTCTTGGCTGATTCATGGCTTTGCAGACTTTTCCTGGGGATATGGTTTCACAGGCCATGTTTATCTTATCATGCAGCTATTGTAGTTTCTTGGAGCTCCACACTTCAGCTGCCTTATGTTTATACTGTGCCTGAGATAGTGGAGTGGGTCAAGGCATTAGAAGGAAAGTAGCAGCTTCAGGTAGGATAGATTAGTAGTTATTGACTTTTTTTTTCTGATTAGTTGTTTGGTAGCATTGATGGCGGGTAGTAAAATCATGACAGCCAAGAGATATATTTAGCAGTAATTAAAAACTTTAGAGGCAGTTTCAGGTGAGAAGGGAGAGCACTCTTCTTTGTTAACCATATCACTAGTTTTTTCTTGAATTTCACTTACATGAGGACCGAGGTTGTCCATTATGTGGGGGTGATCCCAGATTATTGTTTTCTGACAGACAAACCTGAGGATGTACCCATTCTAAAGGTTAGGCATATTCCTCTTCATATCCACTCAGTAGTTTGTTAACCTTGAAATCCCAGTATAAGCAGTACACCAGGGCCAAAAATAATATACATTTGTCAGGAGATGCTTGATCTGGTATGTGACATCAACAGGACTTGCTGGAGAGACGGATTTATCTCACAGAGGTTGCCCCACCTTTAGAACAAGCTTCCTATTCATTTTAATTATGTATTGATTTGACATTTGTTGACTGGGATAGTCCGATTGGGCTAGTGCCCTTTTTCAGCAAAGGCCCAAGGAGAAAAACTCCACTTATATCTAAACAAAACTTACAGTCTTGAAATAACATGTGGTAGGATACATACAACAGATAGCATGCCCTCACTAGCCCTATTTAAGCACAATTTGGACAACTGGATGGGTAACTGGAAATTCACCCGGGGGGGGGGGGTTCCACCTGTGTCCCTCTTGGACAGGGGCGATAAGTGCAGATTTTAGTGTCTGCTCGAGCCAGACACCCTTGGGAACATGGGTTGTGCTTGGCTAGGTTTGTAGGGGCCCTGGGGCCATTGGTCTAGTGACCTCCTGTGATCTTATGATCTTATGATCCTATGTTATCTACTCCCTATTCTGCAATAGATTAAGTCAGAAATGTCAAGATTCACCAATAGTTTCAAAAAAGGTAACTTTTATTAGTAACAGCAACCAAATGACTACAGCACAGAATTCACAATATATTATGAGTTAGGTTGAGTCTTAAGTGGGCTACTCTATACAAGACACATATACAACTTCTCCCCCTAGGTCCCTTCATGTGTGGGGTTTACTTTTAACATACTCGACTGGTACTTAAATTTATCTTGGGTACTTGATAGGGTCATTTGATGCATAGCTTCAGTTATGGCTGTTTTGTCATAGATGGGAGTGGTGGTGGTACATTTCTTCCCGGGTTGGCAGGATACGTTGTCCTTGAAGAGACCTTGGAATGTGTCTTATATATTTTGGATGTTTTACATGTCTTTTTCTTTCTTGCAGATGGGGTCGTGAAACTCTGCGGCTGTAATTTGGAATAGGTGGGTATAAGATGGAGCCTGCTCATTACTATTAGAGAGTTTAATTTTGTCCTTTTCTTTGTAGATGATGGTGTGCTGAGTACCAGTTTTGGTGATAAAGTGAATTTGCAGATGATGGAAGCAGTGGCGAGTGAGATTACACAAGGGGAACACAAGTGAGCAACAGTCACTGATGGAAATTGCTGGAGTGCAGAAGGCATCATGCAGTGGCTTGAAAAGAGGATTTGAAAGGTGATGTTTTGATAGGATGGACATTCTTGCCACTTGAATGGGGCACAAGGAGGGTCTGAGTAATCATCTTAGTAAGGCATGTTTGAGCTTTGTGTTTAATTAGTGGGATCTGATTATTACATTGGTATAGGGGGCAAATAAAGAAGAGTTAGGTAAAGAGGCGAAAGGGGAAAACTGTCAGGGATGGTTTATGGGGAGTGAGGGGATCCCATGGGATGTGTAGAGTCACAATGTTCATAGGAGCACAGGAACTTATTGGGCTACAGCCCTACTGTTCCTGCAAGCCAGTGAAGTTCAATCCTTGCTTTCTTGGAACCTAGAGTGGTCGTATTCACTCATCCAGTTGTTTGAACCGTATGTGGGGTAAGGGCCAAGGAGGGTTTGACATGATGCTGGAGTTTGTTCCTAACGGCTGGCATCTTGGGGTGACATGTTTGTCTCTTGAGTGGGTAGTGTTGATGTTACATACCAGGTTTAAGTTTTACAGATTAGCACAAGGATCATTTCACTTGGGGTTTGGGTGTATTTTGTAGATAGGGTTTTAGGAAGCATGGTAGGTAGGTGGCTGTGTTGGGGTAGTTTTAGAAATTGGGTGTGTTGTTACAGGGGAATTAGAGGGTTTAAGGAAGCCTGGTTGCATGATAAGGCAGCTGTAGGATACTAGTGGTATAGATAACATAAGGAAGAGAGCTTTTGAGGGGAAAGGCTAGGGACAAACAGGGGTTAAGAATGGTTTGGTAATGATTGAATTGGGGGTGTTTATGGCTTGGCATGTAGAGTATTTCATTGCTGAGCATAGGTGAGTTTTCAAGAACTAGGTAATGGAGTTGTTGCACATATAGTACTGGGTAGTGGGTGGGCTAAGGTGATATGCTTCGGTTAAAAAGGTCTTGGGTCTGAGACTTGCTACTAGTTGTTTGACTGGGTGCCATCTTGAGTTCAAGGGGTTATAGTTGGTGGTTTTGTTGTGGTTATAGGCTGTCAATACATTCAGGTTGAGCCATGATTTCAGCTTTGAAGGCAGCGGGCTAAAAGGGTATGTGTTCTCTTGACATGGATGTTCCAGTGTTACAGTTGGGTCACGGTAATCCTACTTTAGTTTCATTAGGGTGTGTTTCAGTGATGGGCATGGCAAAGGGGTTTATGACGGGATTCTAAGGTACTTTACAGATGATGGGTACACCAAATGATGTTTGGCTTGACCCTTCCCTTTATGGGAAGTGGATTGAACAATTTTGGGTAGAAGGGGGGGGGGGACAGCCTGCTCAGGCTGGTTGGCAGAGAAGAGGGATAGGCTTGCCCTCTTCTGTTCTCCCTCTGGTGTCTGGAGGTTCATTTCAAGGATCTGGGGAAAGGAAATGAGTAGTTGGAGGAAGCTTGCTGAATAGATAAGCAAGCTGAGGAAAGGATGATGCTTATTTGGTAGAAGGTAATTCAATGGATGGTGTATGAAGTGAGTTGTGCCGCTGCTTTATAAGTAAAGTAAGCGAGCAGAGGTATGGACCCTGCTTGTTGGGCAGGGTGGGTTGGTACGCTGCCCTGATTAACTTTACAATGAATGGTGTATGAAGTGAGATGGGACGCTGCTTCATACGTAAAGTAAGTGAGTAGAGGTATGGACGCTGCTTGCTGGGGCTGGGTGAGTAGGTACGCTGCCCTGATTAACATTGCAAGGATGTTATGTTGTATTCTAGTATCAATTATATCATGAATAGTTGTAATTAATAAAGTTGGTGATCAAAGCGATGTTATGGAAATCTAATAAAGGTCGTCAAATGTCATTTGGTGTGATGTGTGTTATTGAAGGGGACCGGGACAAATTGGAATTTGCTTATGCAAACACACACACACACAGAAACAAACATATACACATTCATATAAATACACACCCTCACATAAGTGATTATGACATTCTTACATAGATAATAGCAGCCCAAATGAAACAGAAAGAAAATGACAGGACATCAGATGGAAAGAAACAAAAAGCAAAGGCATTGTACTGGTCAGTTGTCAAACACTGAAACACACAGGTATTATAATTCCTTTTACTGGTTTAAGAGCTAATTTACAAGAAGAATTTAAATTCCATTCTTTTGGAGTTATTCTACCAACATTATTCCCGGAAGAGGTCATTCAGTCTGAAAACTTGAGCTGGACTGATTCTAATATTTTGAGGTCTGATAAAAAAAAAAAAAAAAAAAAAAAAACCATGATCACCTATTTATTTTATGACACAGACTGTATGCAATATGGGAGCATGCTGGGTTATAACCGGTCCTCTACCACAGTACTCCAATCATTAGTCGGTAACCCTAATGTGAGAGAAAGGTCCCCAGACTGCACTGTTGAGGAAACAGACTGTGAGCAAGGCTGCCTAGTGTGTGTGTGTGGGAATGAAAAACTTGAAGGTCTCTGTCTACCACCATGGAGGGGGGGGGGCAGTGAAGACTTAGAAAATGCATTAAAAGAATTCAAAGTGAATGAGTTCAAGGACCATTTTATCTTTCATTGTTACAAAGTGTCTGCCTTCTACAATAATCTTTTTGTGGGAAAGATTATTGTCTTGGTCTCCCATACTCATAGATCTAGCACATGTTATCGTACATGGTTAAGTCCAGTCTTCAGAAAAAACAATTACCTGGTCAACACAGCACTGGACTGCTGAAACGCAAACTGCAGCAGTTCTCCGAATGCTAATCTTGATTCAGAAAAAAAACACATTCACTATTATCCTATGTCATCAGTTTTATTCTTGTTTGGCTTGCATACTTAAAATATAACATCTGTGTAACTAGTATTATCTATTTTATTGTAACACCTGTTCTGTAATATAATGTTCTGTACCATCACTGTTTGTTTTCTGCATTTTGATTCTGTAGTATTATTATGTTTTGTTTTGGAGCTTTTCTCCCTGAGCCTCTACTGAAAATGGGCTCACCCTGGCCCAGTAGACTTCCTGGTAAACAAATGCAAATAAATAAAAATAATAAATAAATTTGGTACTCCAGGTGTCTGGACTGTTCAACAAATACTCTTCTTTTTTTTGTCACAAGCCTTGATTTAATGAAGAAGTCCTCTATTCACCATAATTGCCTTACTCATCTACAAGGGAGATGCAGCTGGAGGAGCAATTTGTGATTGTCATATAGATTACCTGACTGCAACCTCCAATCGCATCTCCGATGAATGTTTTACTGAAAATGTAAGTTGCCACCAAAAAATGTACTGTTTTGGTGGTACATTTTCCATTTTCAGCACAGTACAGTCACAGTTAAGCTGTTGATCGTGGAAAAGAAAATTTACTGACTTAGTGCAATTTCTTTTCCACAATCAACAGCTCGACTGTTTCAGTCATGAGAGATTCTAAGATCAACAGGTTTAAAAAGGGGGTGGCATACACCCCGCATCAATGCTTGAGCCCATCACTAAGATGTACAAAGATGTGCAAGCATTTAGACCATTTAAACATTTACATCTAGACTGATGATTAGCTATATCATATTAAAAACAGCATACAGCTTCTATCCTACCATTTTAAGAATGGCATTTGAACAATACAGTCACTACAGAGATCTTACTCACAATCTCAGCTAATAAAGAAATACTTTGCAAGAAGATCTTTATTTTTCAAACAGCTTTAATGCCTTCAGTCTGAGGAAAAATAAATGTCAATTCCAACTGTGACACATTCTTAGGCTAGAAATGTGCTATATCTTCTCTTTCACAGGAATTCATCCTGCTTTACAGGACTCAGGGGAGCCACAAATAGCATTCAAGTAACAGCGTAAAACTGTACAGCCTTCTTATACACAATAATCCTTGTAGTACTAAACAGTACAAGTGACAAATTGAACATCTTCTAAATAAGGGGCTGTGATACTTCAGTTTTTTCCTATGCTTCTTATTACTTACCACAGATTTCAAGCAAACTCTGTTATTGGTTATGTTTTAGGGAGTATAATAAATAAATAGAATTTTATTACTTTGCAACTATTTCTGCATGTCTCACTAAATTCCCACATATCTGCTGCATTGATTCAGTTCTGAAACTATTGCATTTTAAATTAAAAAATATGTCAGCAAAAATTAACACCAAACATCATGCTGCAGAAATAACATTATGATTTTTGTTACACTTTCAGCATGTGAGCAGAATGTTACCAAGCTAATTTGGAGAAGCCTTGGAATTTGTCAGCTTCAGATTATCTTCAAATACATCATCGGAATCTATTCACTGACATAAATATGTGATTATAAAGTCATTAATATTTAAGGCATTTGTACATTTCTGTGGTACTTAAACATGCTAAAGCATACTTGTATAGACCTTTTTGAAATATTATTTTGTGGCTCTGACCCTAACTGATGAAAACTATTGTTTTTGAGAGTCTGTACGAAGTCCTCTGCTTACGCATCAGCAATACCCATTCATGAGGTCACACCGTTATTGTGTCCCTAATTTTGGAGAATGTCCCAATGTATCCTCATATTTTTGCCTTGAGCCTCATAAAAACTTAGATTTTCTGGTAAATCACTAAGAAACATAGTCAGTCAATAAAGCTAGCAATTAGACTTTCATGTGTCTTATTGTTCAGAAAATGCATGTTGACACAACACATGCTGTTCTAGTAACTATTTAAGTGAATAAGAGTAATCTGTAAATGTTCGTTTGTTCAAAATCTTAAATCTCTGAAAGTTCTTCACCGATTGCTTTGAAATGTTCACACAATGTTGCATTCGAATACGCACGTGTTTTTATATACCTACTATTATATAGATGTCACACGTTGCATTCAAATACACGTGTGTTTTTATATACCTACTATGGATTCTATATATTTGTATACAAATATGCAATTTTATATGTTTTTGTTATAACTTTCTTACTTCTTTTTCAGTGCAATCGATCTGCTTTAGTTCATCCAAATAATGCCTCGCAGAAGATCAAACTTAGGTTGTCGCACTCGCGGAGCGGAAGCAGTGCGACGAGTAATTGCAAATCAAAATGAGGAAGAACGGGCATCAGTGAACGAGTGAAACAGACAAAGAATGGCTCAAATACATGCCGAGGAATCTGCAGAGCAACGTGCAGCCAGACTTGAGGATGCATGGTTGGGAGCACGGTGATCGCGTTCTGCAGTTTCAGATCTGCTTTGTTCTCCTCGATCGACACCAGTGGATGAAATAAATGCTTGCCTGAAATACTCTACTTTGTGGTGACACATAAAGACGTTAAAATTAACTACAAATATGCGTGTCCAGCTGCAAAACGATCGATCAGCTGAGATATTCTCACATCAATTGCTGGAAATTGGGAACGGAAAGGTGCCGGTTGATCTGACCTCAGGACGAATTTCATTGCCTCATAACTTCTGCAATTTAGTGACGTCAAAAGAAGAATTGGTTGAAAAAGTATTTCCCAGTATTCAAACCAATTATAAGAATCACGATTGGCTGACTGAATGAGCTATTCTTGCGGTCAAGAACAAAGACGTCTACGAACTTAACAATATTATTTAGTCTAACATTCAAAGCGAGGTAGTCACATACAAGTCCATCAACACTGTTGTGGAAGCAGATGAAGTGGTTAATTATCCAACAGAATTTTTGAATTCACTCGATCTGCCAGGGATGCCACCTCACGTACTGCAATTGAAAATTGGTGTGCCAATTATCATGTTGCGAAATATCAACCAACCAAAGCTTTGCAACGGCACGCGGCTTGCAGTAAAAAAATTAATGAGCAACATCACTGAAACAACAATCTTGACAGGACCTTTCAAAGGTGAAGATGTCCTCATTCCTCGCATTCCTATGATTCCAATGGATATGCCATTTCAATTTAAGAGATTGCAATTCCCAATTCGATTGGCATTTGCAGTCACCATCAACAAAGCTCAGGGCCAATCTTTAGAATTGTGCAGTTTACATCTACACACAGATTGCTTCTCACATGCACAATTATATGTTGCATGTTCTAGAGTCGGCAAACCACACAATCTCTATATCTGCACAGACAATGGAACAACAAAAAATATTGTATACCCACAAGCATTGTGAAATTAAACATATTAGAACAGTGCTCTTTCTCTTTTCTTTCTTTTCCATTTAACCAGACTGAGCCACAGCAACGCGTGACGGGTACAGCTAGTATATATATATATATATATATATATATATATATATATATATATATATATATATATATATATATATATAGGGGTCTACTTCATTTGCCCTAACTTCCGATTGCCCGACACCCATTTGCCCGAAGCCCCCCACTTAATTTCATAATATATTGTTTAGTTTTGCTTTAATATTGTTTAGTAAAACAAAAGTAAGTGGGGGGCTTCACCCCCCACACCCCCTATTGTGGGGGGCTGTGCCCCCCACACCCCCCTAACTATATATTCTAACTCCAAGGTCACACTACAGTGGGGAAGGGGGCATATCCCATTTACTTGCCAATAATACTTGTCGGCCAAATGAAGTGTCGGTCAAATGAATTTTCGGTCAAATGAAATTTCGGTCAAATGGGGTCAGGCAAATGGGTGTCGGGCAATCAGAAGTTAGGGCAAATGAAGTAGATTCATATATATATATATATTGCATTGTTTGATTGCTCCAGCTTTATTAAAGGAAACACTGGTCTCTAGTTCTAAAGAAATTTCTGTTTATTTTTCTTAATGACAAATTACCATCTCATCTCTGAACTTGCATTTATGGTGCATTCAGTTCTTGTATACAGGAATACTAAATAGTTCCATATTCATTTCAGGCTTGATACTTGTTAGATAATTAACAAACTTCTGGTGGTGGTGGTAGTAGTGATGATGAGAGATCATGGTAACTACTCCTTGATTCTCCTTAATATCTTCTGCAGTATTTGACATTTCTGACCGTGGTATCCTTTCAGAGCATCTGTTAACACAGTGTGTAATTTCTGGTACCATCCACCCTTGATAGGCCAAGAGAATTGTACGCAATATGATTTTCTGTTCTGCATTTCCTATGATTCTCCAGCATTCCCTGGGGCTTCACATTGGTCAATGTTGTTGTTTTGCATGTGATTCTGCCTGAAGAGGCTTCCAGAAGGGGAGGTTTATCTTGTCATTGTACCTCTTTTTCCTTCAACAGCATATGTTATCCAGAAATAGTTTTGCAGAAGTCAGCAGTCTATTCAGCTGTGGGTATGTATTAATTGTCCGAAGCTCAACACATCCAGGATTATGACTTTACCAATATATGCCACTGTGAAGAACTCAGATTGCCCAGTACTGAATCCATATAAAGTGGTATTAGATCACTGTTAATAAGGTACTATATTTAACTGTTATTCTTGATGGCAGATTAGCAGAAAAGGACCAAGTGTCAGGTTTGGTCAATTCTTCCAGCTACCATCTGAGAAAAGTTACTTGAACCAGGTAAATGCTTCTACCTGACAGCTTCCTCTGGCCTGGATTTCTCCCAATTTGAATGGTGCGCTTTCATTTAACTGGGGTTCCATAACTCAGAAACAGACTGTTAGCAGAATGCATGGAACTCTGTGGCCTGTGTACTAATGGGCTCTTCTCATTATCAATATATTGCATTGGTTCGGTGGCTGAGTCTTGTTTGGCTAATGTGATCATGGGTTACTTTTAAAGTTTAGGTGTTGGTATGTTTATGCAGCATAATCTGGGCCCCTTCTAGCTGAAAGAACCCATGGAACCATACAAACTGGCCAGGGCATGAGATCTGTAAATGTAGGGCTATTGAAGGTCCTGAGGATGCACATGGACTGCTCTGCATTACATTTCTTTTCTTCTCAAGGACTGAGGCTTTGCATTCTCTTCTCCAGTAGCTATGCACTGGTCAGCTTTAAGAGGTCCCTAAAAATCCACCTTTACTAATTGGCCTTTGATCTATGATTGGTTGTTATTTTTTTTCAGGTTTTAGCATATAGTTTTAATTTGCCTTTATGCTGATTTGCTATGTTGTTGTTCTTGTTATTATTATTATTATTATTATTATTATTATTATTATTATTACTATTATTATCATTATTCATGGAATAAGCACATTGATGAATATGAATTTGAGTTAATATCCTTAAACAGGAGATTTAGCCTGATGTAATTTCATTGGCTAAGTATCTAGTATTTAATAATTGTCCCTCATTTTGAGTCTTTGACTCCCCCTCCATTAATTTTGGCTTTGTAAAAAATTCTTGAACAAAGAAAGTTTCACTTTATACCCATCAGGCTGAAACAGCTGAACAGCTTATGAACAGGGGGCAAACAGCAATGGCTGGGGTCATGAAACATTATGAAATTTGGGTTGCAGAGGGAACCATAACTAGTCTGGCCATCATTCCTGGCTGGTGAAAGTAGACAAATGTGTACAATGATATCCTACTTGTGAACCCCTTCAGAGCTGAATCAAACAATGCTAGTTGTGTAATATCTCATTGTTCATTGCTGGACATGCCTCTTCTGAGTAAAATGTTTCCTCAAAACTACTCTTTAGTGAAAGTGTTTTTCAGCATACCTCTCAACCTCTTAGAGCAAAAAATCTGGACAAAGCCATAAATAAAAGTGGGACAAAGGCACAAAGATAGGGACACTTTTTAAATGTTACTCTTAGAAACTCAGAAAGTTGATAGAATAACAAGTTTTACATTAGCATGAATTTTCTGAAGGGGTTGAAGTCTGAAGCTCAAATGTCTGTCATTATTTTGTGAATTCAGTCTTTAATGATTTGCCATTAATTTGCCAGAAAAACACATATTTATAAAAAAAGGAACAAAAATATGAGACAAAAATCTGGACACTTTGTGAAAATCTGTACAGTTGAGAGGTATGGAGTAGATTCTAATTCTTCCCTTCCTGACAAACCCAGCAAGAACAGATTGACATTTCAAAATATAATCCATGTGCATATCAAGTGGAAATGCAACTGCTATGCTGATAGACAGATATTGTGCTACTTTAATGTGCCAGCCCTCAGACATGACATATCAAACTTACAGAATATTGCATGGAAGGCCCCAAATTTTAGTTGGTATACTTTATGCTTATGAGATAACATAGAAAAATCATGAACTGAAAGAAATAACTTAAATGTCTGATGTTGTGGTTGTGGATGTTATGATCAGCCTTAATTCATGTAATTCATTATACCTATGATTTGGAGTTTAAGGTATAGCCTTACTATTAACAATGCAGCTAATGAAAGTGACATATGGGAGCTTCTAAATCACTAAGGAAACTTTGATCCACTTGTAGTGTGATTTTTTTTATGCATTGCTGTGGATGTCCGATCAGCCCTTATCTACTGTCCATTGTGGAGCTGTTTTGTTTCTACAAGGATGGTTATTTCATGGCAAAGGTTTTCTGTTAAATTTTGAAAATGACTTCATGCCACACATACTAATAGCAGAAAAAATGTAATTATTGAAATGCTGAATTAAAAACAATTATTTTTTAAGATTTACAAGTCTATTGCATGCATTTGTAACAATGCTTAAAGCTATTTTGATTACTTATTATTTGTTAACAGGGTGTATCAACTAGACATAATGTCCCTTTTCATAGGCAAGCCAGAAACACTGACTGTTTTTAAATGACTTGCTCAGAGTAACAAGTCACACAGTATGTAAATGGAGGCAATGGGCCGGAAGTCAGATGCTTCTTTAGAGTCTCCTCCCTTGTGCAGTGGGATGACACTGATCTTTTCCAAATGGCTGGGACATAAGATTCCTATATGGATCTATTGATTATGATAGCTACTAGTTAAGGTATGGCTTCTGCTACCAACTTGAGGTATTCAGGTGGGAGGTTATTGGCAGCTGTGGAACAAGGGTTAAGTTTAAGTAGCATTTTTTATAGTAGATATTATTACAGGTTTTAAGATGAAGTTGTTTGCATTTTTGGCTGAGGATTATTTGGATTCATATTTTTCACAGATTAATGTGGTAGAGGAGGGGGCAGTTGGTAATACGCTATGGGTTTGGGTAGGGGAGGGTGATGTGTTGTTTGTGGGGGCAGCAAAGCTCTCTATAAAGTATTTATGAAATGTAGTTACTATTTCAAGGAGGGTGCACGTTTGAGATAGATACCAATCGTTTTTGAGCCAGGATTGAATAGTGTGTGAATAAAGGACCAGAATTTTTTGGATAATTTTTATGATTAAATTGTAGTTGGCCATAGTATTGTTTCTTAACATTGTGTATTTATTGTTTAGCTTGATTATGAAGTATCACTGAAAGTACTGAGTTTTTTTTTTATTTAGACACTCTCTCCAAGCCTTGTCTTTGGTACTTATAATGTTTTTGCTAAGGGTGGATAGCCTGGCAAAGTGTTTTGCTTTTACCCTTTTTATATGTAGGGGGCAAGGTTATATATGGTGTTTAAAAAAGGTATTAAAAATTGTAACTGCATCATCTAATTGGGGAGTTTTTATTACAGACCAGTTGAAGGAACTTAGGATACTGTTAAATTAATCGTTGTTAAGTTTTGTAAAATTCCTGGCTGGTTTAAGTTGGTGGATATTAGCATGATGAGTGTTACGTCTGTGTGTGTATTCAGGAGATGGTCACTTAGGGAGTTAGGGGAGGTTCCACTGATAGTATATTTACTGGGGTCTCACACTAAAATCCAAACAAGAATTGTGCCTTTATTACTTTAGTTGTATATAGTAGGTGTTGTGATTTATGCAGCATGAGAAACTGTCAGAGGTTATATTTTGCTATTGAATACTGACATCAGAAAATTATTTTTGTAAGCAATAGTACTAGATTCCAAAGAGAGAAATGAATCAGGTATGGATATATTGTTACCGAAGATGGGGGGCATCTACATTACAAAAATACAGAGTGTTTTTCAGAGTTTAGCTTTAAAAGTGTTATGAGTTTTTCAGATAAGTGAAATTTGGTGATGAAGTTATAAAAAGAGTGGAAGTTATAGGAGATGGGGTACAGAGGCTGCCTCCTCCTCCTCCCTTTTTTGGTTTGGTCAGTTCTCATAATGCTACAGCCTGGATGTAGTATTTCTGTCCCCTTCATACTGGATTTAAGCCATGTTTTAATGATGGAAATATATGTGGAGAACAGAGCAATGTTCAGGCATGTAGATTTATACTTTTCTTACAAATGCTACTAAGATTTAATGATATCAGGCTTATTTTTTGTATGGCATGTACTTGATGGAGTGTGACACTGGTATATGTATGAATGGAAATTGGACTGGGTGGAAAATGTCTTTGTATAAGAAGTAAAGGATACATCAGAGAAGGGATCATTGTAAATGTAGGAGTTATCTGGGCTGTTATGGTGCTCGCAGGATCTGGTGGTATTGAGGTTTAGGTTTAGATTAGTAGTGCTAGGGTTTGAGTGTATCTTCCTACACATTTGAATCTTTGAGTTCTGAAGCAAACATTTGAAATAATTCTTAAGTGTGGGTATAAGTGGTATTTTTTTGAGGGAGGGGTAATCCCAGTGAAGTATTCTGTATTTAAGACAGAAAGTAGTGGAGAGATTGAAGAAGCTAGGAGATATAGTGGAATAGTTATTATAATTGTCTGCATTAAGTAGGAGCTTGGAGGTTGGGGTTGTCATAGTGTAGTTTAAGGGAACGTGATAGTATGTGAAGTGGGAGGTCAGTACTTCAAAATGAAAATAATATAAGGAGCAGCATTTTGTATGCAAGGGTTACTAATTGAGGGAGAGGTGGTAGAGGACTAGAGTTTAGGAAAAAGTTTTCAGATTGAAAAGTGATGGATTGCGGATGGTGTAACAAGATAATGGATTCCTTGGATATCCAGAAAGAGGTTGAGATTATTCAGAGATTAGGTAATTATATTGTGGGAGAGGAGTTTTGAACTATCCTAATGTTGAGTGGTGAAATCTGTTAGGGAATAAATGCAGAGTAAGGAAGGGTGGGTGGGAATTGGGGTTAGGGTAGGGGAGCAGAGTGAGCTTGAGTGAAGTGAGGTGAAACCAGGAACACATTCAGAAAGAGAGGTGCAGTCAGGGCAAGTTAGGATAAGTTCTCCATCAATATATCAGTTTTACCTTCTCCACTATGCACTCTCTATGGAGGAGAAGACAGGGAGGGAAGCTAACTACTCAGCAGTTTATAGTTAAGATGATACACTACACCTAACCTGGGTTTTCAGGGAGACTGACATTTACTTAAAAGAAGAGAGACAGAGAGAGAGAGAGAGGTAGCCACAAGCCTTCAGGTGGTCCTTTCCACCAGAAAGTACAGTTGTATACATTGAACTTACTATAACAATAGATGTTTAAATGATCATTGCTGCAGTAACCTTAACTGTATGGGTTATATCCTGCCAAGGATATAACAGCTAGCCAGCTGTTCTATTTTTTGCCAAAACTGGAAGAAGAGAAAGAAAATCCATTGGACAATTTGGAAAAGTATGACAGAAAAATCTTAGAGATTCACTGGACTAGCTTGCCCCTTTCATCAAATATTTTGATTACCTATGAAGATGAGGGGCTAAATACATAAAATAATTTTTCATGTAATCTGAGATGTTACAAGAATGCAGCCAAACAAACCTCCTTAAAACACTACCAGTGGCCATAGCCCAGGAAGCATTATCAACAAAGTCAGTACACCCAGTGGAAATAATGAGTAGTGACTGGCACAATAGAAGAAAGTAAGTTATGTAAAGTAGATTTTTCCTGACAAGAAGAAACTGTAGATGAAGCATTGATAAGCTCATAGGTTTGTAGGTGTTTACTAGGCTAATGACCACAAGGGCTTTTTTAAACTTAACCATGCATTCCAAATCACTCTCGATACGTGCAAGCAGGGGCTTGGGAAATGAAACATTTACAGGCTACCTGTGTCCATTAGTGACATAGGTTCTAAACCAGGGTTGAATTTCCTGTTCCCCATTGTCCAAATTACACTTGAATTGGGTTATGGAAAAACTCTGCTTCACACAGATGTGGACCCTGTTCCAGAGATGGGGTAGTCTCTGGGATACATACTTGTCTCTTCAGCAGGTTCTATTTATATTACAGGCAAGTGTTAATTATTTAGATTGGGTAATTCTGATGTTGTTTATTTTGTGGATGTGGGAGGTCCATCAGGGAGGGGTTGACAATGCCTTGTATTTCATGCATAGAGCTCTCTCAACAACCTGTATGAGACAGAAAAAGGGATAGGGCCTTGATGCAGTCTGCATAGGACATACTACTTACATCCTGTATTCTTTTAGTGAGGAACCTCTTTGGACATTCCAGTTGTTGGATGTGCCTGGTTAGGTACATACCAAAAGTGGCATTGTACTCAATTATAGATCTGATGAATGCTGAATACAGTGGAATAATGACTTCCTTGGATCTAAATACCATGCCTTTGTTTATAAGTTGCACAACATAGAATGATTTTCTCAGTTCTGTAGACATGTGATGGTCAAAGGTTAGATTACTATCTATGTCTTCCCCCAAGTCTGTGAATACTGGGTCAGGTCTTAGAGGTATGTTGTCAATATGATAATTGCCAGGGGTGGATGACTTCTCAAAAGATACTATTATGCATTGCTTGGCAATTACTTTTAGTCCATGGCTCTGACACCAGTTATTTATCTGTGTCTGTCCTTCCTGGAAAACATTTGTGTTGTTTGGGCATTCTGCAATTGTTCCTAATTTGCAATCATCTAAAAATTTAGTCAACCAGAACCACTGGCACTGGCCTTTACTGCAGAGAAATAAATGCCAAAAAGTAGCTCTCCCAGGACTGATCCCTGAGGGACTCCGCTTGATGACATGCCTCATTGTAGAAGTAGACTCTCCATCTCTAACTTCCTGGATCTTGTCTGGCTGCCTACTGGGTGACATATGGGTTTATAACTAAACTCCCAAGTCTGTCAACAATGTTTGAGTGGGATATTGTGTCAAATGTCATTGTCAGGTCAAGGTAGGCAGTGTAAACCATTTTTTTCTTATCTATTTCTTTAGTGACCTTCTCAAAGAAGTCCAGCAAGTTAAGAAAGGGTGACCTTCCCTTGATGAGCCCAAATTGGGTTGGATCCAGTGTTTGGAGGTTTCCTATGTCATTATTGATCATTTCTATTAAAACTCTTTCCATGGCATTTGAGACTAGTGAGACGTATGCGTCTGTAGTTTCCAGGGTCTGTAAATGGCCCACCTTTGAGTAGGGGGATGACTGTTGCTCTTCTCCATTCATGAGCCAAGATGCCTGATGCTACAGTCATCTGGGATACCCCTTTCTCTGACACACTGCTATCAGTACCCTCAAGGGCCATTTCTCCCTATCTTCCCCAACATACATATCATAGCCACTGTGAGCTCATGTGAGCCTGCTTCATTTTCCTTAGTGCCTATATTTTACATAGTTGAGTGGCTAGCCCTGCCAAGATTTGAACTTTGTGGTCCATGTTCTCCTATCGTGAGGATACTGCACCACAGTATATATGGCTGGACTATGTGGTTGGAGTCTGTGTTGCTGCTCACAAGCCCCATTCTTAGATGAATCTGAAACGGAAACACTCAGCATATTTTTTGAGATGGGATGACCCCCACAGAGACACAGGGACAACCTGCAATCTCCAAACAGGCATTGGTCAGAAGTCAAGTTTGAATATTGTCCCTTGTATATGTATGGCCAAAACCTTAACCATTATGCCATCTGGTCTCATACTTTCACAATTTGTCAGAACAAACAATTTAAAATACTGAAATCCAAAGTTGCAGAAGTATACACTTTTTTTCCCATGCGTATCACTAAATTCCCATCCTCGTTAGAAAGAGTAGGATTGAAATTAGCTAAGTGCTTAGCAGCAGTGGGATCAACTAAGGCTATAGCTGCTGGGTCAGGTTTGGGAATAGTGGATAAAAATGTAAGACTGAGGAATTTTACATATCCTACCTGCCTTTTTAGAGACAGCTGTCTATCAGGAAAAATACAGGTGGTAACACACACATCCTCTAAAGCTGACAGAATACGAGGAATTTGTGCAGGTTTTGGAAAATCCTACTGTAACAGCTCATAGTATTTTCTGAGGGACTGAGAAACCTCAGCACTCCCCTGCTGAAGAAACTGGGACATTCTATCAATAGTCTCAGAGAAAGAGAAATCAAATGGAGTATCAGAAACTGAGCTCTTGTCTGAGTCTGAATCAGAAATCTGAGGACAAAACCCTGAATCTGTCCCTGTATATTCCTGTTCTGATTTAGAATCTTGAATCTCTTCAGGAAAATAGGAATCCCACTTTCTTTTACTAAAATTACTCCACAATAAGGTGCAATCATCTGAATTAAACCTTGAACCAGTCTTAGTAAACTATTCCATTCCAAAGAAATTTGAAGAGGAGTAGATACATGCCTGGTTTTCTGCTTCTTTTTGACAGGAAAAATGTGTCAAACTATGTTACTAATGGCAGGAGCTGCTTTCTCAGGGATGGGCGCAGGATTCTGACACAACAGGGAAACCTTCCCTGTTCACTCTCCCAGGACCAACAAGACTGGCTTTTCTTTACCCCCTGAAGGGACGTAGCTGCAGAGGGCATGGCTAACCCCCAGTTCATTGTGGTTGTAGGTGCTACATAAGAGGGATTCAGGATAAAAGATGAATGGGCTGAGGTACAATAAATGGCCACAGCAGAGTCACCCACCTGTGGATGAGGCAAATTGCTAGACTTGCTGTGGTGGCAAATGCTGCTGCTTAACTTTTTCTTTCTGTGGCTGGACGAAGGACTGACCATGAGATAGGTAGTCTGTTCCATATCATACTGAAAATGGTGCTCCTTTCCTGGGGAAGACAAGCAGTTAGTTCCAGTAAAACCAGCAGTCCACTGAAGTTATTTTATATATTTATGTATTTTTGACAGAAAAAACACAGGAAAAATAATTTTCGAAGTCTATGTCAGCTCCACCAAGGGAAAATAACCCACTACTTACTGTACTAACCCACTAGGCCACACAGATCAATTTCTCTACAGAAAATATGTTTTCAGTTATTTAACACTACTTTTAAACTAACAGAAAAATGAGTACTTCATTTAAAAGTATATTACAGTCTTGAGACAATCTGTTAGAATGCAACACAGTACTCTTAGCTTTAAAATAACTTTCCAGAAGAGTAAAGTAAAAAAAATCAATAGATTTAAGAAACTAGAAATTTCTTTCCCTAAAGGGATCTTATCTGGCTAGCAAAGGAAAGTACAAACCAACCATTGATCCTCAAAAACCTCACAGGAGTGTACTGTTCGGCGGCAGGAAAGCTCTGAAGGGCTTTGTGCTCAGATTTGTCTTTTTGTCAGCTTAACCCAACCTGATTGACAGTTTGGGGATGTGGATGGTGTCCTGAAGGTTTGGGAGCTGGCCAGCCATTATATCCTTGGAGGTATATAACCCATTTAGCTAAGGCTACTGCAGCAGTGATCAATATGAAGAATGTCATCAGAATAGTGTGCTGAAACAGCCTAATCAATAATAAGAGTTATGGAGCTTGAACTGGTATGGTTCCTTGGCAAAGGCTATTTGCATTTGGTTAGTTTCTGCTCCATAGACTTCATTGAGAGTTCTGATCTAGATTGCTATAGCAATTTCAAAAACCGCCATCGTACTTGAATTTTGTTGAGGGTTGCAGAGATACAAATAAAATGTCATGTTGCAGGATACAGTCTTCCTAATTTAAGTATTCTATAATGAATAAAGAGGACCAGTGGAGTGAATGCTCAACGGAACAACAAGCTCAAAGATAAATAGTTAAAAACAAACACCGCTGAGCAAAACAATGGAGGATTGCAGTCTCATTTAAATCACAAGTAGCTCCTAAATCCAATAGCCAATGATGTAAATAATCCAAGTGCAGGCGAGGTATGTAAAAAGCAGGTTTATTAATAAAAAGAGGTGAGCGCTTTCGCATGAGCTTCTTCAGACCTATACAACTAAACTGTCTGTAAACATCAGTTTAAAAAGCCAAAATGGCGCCAAAATCCTGTCCATTATTTAAAGGTACATGGCTCATTAAAAATATCATGTAAAAAGTCATATATAAAATTCCTATACACCATCATAAAACAGTACGGCATTTCAAAACAAAGCCTTTCATATTCATATCCATTATTGGAATAAATAAATCAAAAGTATGTGTGACAGATGGGGGGGGGGAGGAAATTTTAGTAACATAACTATCAAAACATTGACAGAGCATCTATGCATATAAAGGTTCAAAAGACCCTACTGGCCACAAAGTAAAAACTCTTCATAGCCTCTTAACATCTTTTGGACAATAACCTTCTTGATTTCAGCAGAGGTCGCAGGGGAACCCTTCCATTGAGACCTGGGGTGATATCTGCCCTAAACTTAATAATCCAATGGATTTCCCTGGTCTCTGTATAATTGTTAATGTCCCTCTCCTGTATGTCCTTGAGATCTGTTCCAAGATCCTGAACTTAAAACGATGCTCTTGACCTTTGTCATTAGTGTGTTTGGATAGTGCATTATGTGTAGTACCTCTCCTTGTGTGGTATACATGCTCACGAATCCTATCCCTCAGTGTCCTATTGGTCTTGCCTACATAGTAGGCTGGACAGACTGTGCAGCAGGCTAGGTAAACTACATCTCTGGACATACAATTGCCCCTCGTCCTGATGTAGTAAATACCGAACCATATGGATATCGGAAGACAGGGTCGGTTTCTATATATGGACAAAAATTGCATTTGTCGCATGTGGTCATGTAGGGACCCAACAAAGCAGGTGGATCATTATGGACCCTTGGGTAGCAGAGCAAACTCTTTAAGTTGCTTTTATTCCGGTAAACGAATCTAGGTCGAGTACCTGTAAGGCTCTTAATAGTTGGGTCAACTGATAAAACGTGCCAATGCTTAGAGAAAATATCTTTAAGTGTACCTACATCCCTGGTGTAAATAATGCGAAATCCAATTCCATTGTCCATATTTGAACCGCCTCTTGGCTATCCAAGCCATCATTGGCCTCTCCCACGTATATTTCAACAGCACCATCTGAGAAATATGGTTTCGCTCTGTCTATCCTCAGATCTGCAATGCCCGCCATCCCTCTGGAGATATCTAAGTGGTCATAGCCACGTTCCCTCAATTTGCTGCTAAGGTCTCCTAATTCACTTGCCAGATGACTGTCTAGGGGTGTATATCTAGACATCCGCATTGATTGTCCCTTCACTATGTTCTTGTATACATAGCCAGGATGCATGCTCGAACGATGCAGCAGTGTATTCCTATAGCAGGTCTTGCGATAAACACCCGTGTTGACTATCCCACAGGGTAATTTATCAACAAAGACATCTAAAAAAGGAATAGTGGTCTTCGACCAATCCATAGTAAACTTCAGAAAGGTGACAGACATGTTGATCTGTGTAAAAAAGGACTCTAATTGTATTGTAGAGCCACTCCACACAAGGAAGAGATCATCCACAAAATGCCTATAGAATGGTACTGACTCCTGAAACAAACTATTCTGAAACAAGAAGCTATGTTCCCACTCTGCCATCACCAAGTTGGCGTAGCTATTGGCACAGGAAGTGCCCATAGCTACGCCATCCTTCTGCAGAAAAATCTTGTCATGGAAACAAAAAAGATTGGATTCTAAAATAATAGCCAACAACATAAGAATCAAATCAACATCATACTTCAGAGGGAGGTCGGTTCTCCTCAGATATGCACCTACCATTGCTCTACCTTCCTCATTGGGTATAACCGTAAATAAGGACTGAACGTCCATGGTGACCCATATGAGGTCTTCAATTCCAGAACAAGTGTTGATATATTGGTAGAAATCCAACAAAACTGTCTGGTATCCTTAAGAATGAACCTATTGGCATCAACCAATGGTCTGAGTTGTGCCTCAACAAAAAGTGACAGGGGTTCAGTTGACCACCCTCTCCCTGCAACTATGGGTCTAAGAGGTGGATGTAGTGAATCCTTATGGATCTTTGGGAGACCCTGAATGGTAGGTAATAGGGGATGAACCACATTGAAAAATTCATATAGAGAAGTATCAATAACACCATTATCAAAAAGACCAAATAATATGGATCGTATGCTCTCAATGATGCTGTCCACCCTATCATTGGTAATGGGAACATAAAACTTGTCATCAGCCAACATTAGTAGCATATCATTATTATACCTGTCCATGTCAAAAACTACAATCCCACCTCCTTTGTCTGCGGGTCAGATAATAATCTCCCTGTTGTTACGTAGGGAGTCCAAGGCCCTACGTTGTATAAGGCTGAGGTTATATTTCCTTCTCCTGTTGCCAGATTCTGACCCATTCAACCTATATATCTCATCTTCTACCAGTTTGCTATATGCCGCAACCAGAGGATGTATCGGAGGGAGGAATGTACTAGGTGTCCTAAACACAGTGGTATTAGCCTTCATCTCTGTGCTGTTGAAGAAAACCTTCAGGGACAAATTCCTGACAAAAGCTTAAAGTCTCTTAAAGTCTCTTCGTATCTACTATCTGAGGTTGGAATAAAAGTGAGACCCTTAGAGAGGACTTGTGACTCATGTTCAGTCAAAACATGACTGTACAAATTGAACACGAGTCCTAATGCTTCCCCTCCCACATTTTCTTGATTGTCCGGTTGGATGGACGATCCGCGAAAGTTTCCTCTTGTACCTCCCTTGGCATTCTGGAGCGACTTCTCCTCGCTCAGTAGGCACCCTGATGGGAAAAGGGTGTCTGCCATCCCTCTGGAGGGAGAATGGTGAAAAGTGGAATCCAAGGGGGAAATGGGATCCCGTCCATCAGGATCTCTACTCGATGCATAGGAGGAAACTTTCCTCCTAACGACTGGTTCAAGAGGCGGGACAGTTGGTTCAGCCCTGCTGACTAAAGATTCAGCCCTTCTTACTGAATCAGCATTGGCATCCAAGTCGGTGGTAGCTGTCGGCTCCAGCACAGAGTCCGTTCCGATGGGTACAGCGTTGGCAACGGTACCTGCACGACCAGCTTGGTCTGTGGGGATGGCTGGGCCAATGTTGCTGTTGGAGCCAGTGTGATCGTTGTCCAGGCATGAGCCAGGAAGTTCAACCGTGCCTACATCGATTGCATCTCTATTGGGAGCACGGTCCATGTTCCCTGAGTCACTGGTATTCCCTGTGGTGATGGAGGAAGAGGTACAAGTTCCGGGGGCCTGACGGAATGCACTGTTTGTATTGTTGGTATTGTTGTAATCATTGTGCCTGGGCCAAGTGAAGATGTTGCCCAGACGGAAATCCGTTGAGTCCCGCTGCAACTTGGCCCTTTTCTGATTCAGAAGGCGCTCATAAACCGTAACATTGTCCAACAAAACAGATAAGGTATGGTCTACGACAGAGACCGGAAACACATTGAGTATCTCATTCTTCGCCTTCCTGACATCTTCTTTAAGTTTCTCCTCTAACGGGAGAAAAAAAGCATTCATAAGTTTCAAATATTTGAGGCTTACCTCAATATTAAGCTGTTGCCAATCATACAATAGCTCCGGGTAGAGGGTGCCAGTTGTCGGCATCTTCAATACCCTTAGTCCTCTGGGCACCAGCCGGCGCTGTAAGCAAACCTCGAAATGCTGTCTCTGGGTTTGCATGCGCTTTAGTTTGAACAAATCCTGCTCCAACCGTTCCACTGCTCGATTTAGCCCTTCACGATCATAATCCAAGGTACTAGTGGGGGCTGAGCCAACATCCTCTTCTACGAATGACGCCAATGGATTCATTCCAGTGCGCAAGCAGTCTGCAAAACGGTCCAAAGACGGACATGATGTCATCAGTACTTCCTTGGTGCTAGATAGAGTATACGGCAGCTCAATAGAGGTCGAATCTCCTCCAATCATGCCTCCACTGGTTCAGATAAGCTCTAAGAATCTATAATGAATAAAGAGGACCAGTGGAGTGAATGCTCAACGGAACAACAAGCTCAAAGATAAATAGTTAAAAACAAACACCGCTGAGCAAAACAATGGAGGATTGCAGTCTCATTTAAATCACAAGTAGCTCCTAAATCCAATAGCCAATGATGTAAATAATCCAAGTGCAGGCGAGGTATGTAAAAAGCAGGTTTATTAATAAAAAGAGGTGAGCGCCGCATGAGCTTCTTCAGACCTATACAACTAAACTGTCTGTAAACATCAGTTTAAAAGCCAAAATGGCCAAAATCCTGTCCATTATTTAAAGGTACATGGCTCATTAAAAATATCATGTAAAAAGTCATATATAAAATTCCTATACACCATCATAAAACAGTACGGCATTTCAAAACAAAGCCTTTCATATTCATATCCATTATTGGAATAAATAAATCAAAAGTATGTGTGACAGATGGGGGGGGGGAGGGAAAACATTTTAGTAACATAACTATCAAAACATTGACAGAGCATCTATGCATATAAAGGTTCAAAAGACCCTACTGGCCACAAAGTAAAAACTCTTCATAGCCTCTTAACATCTTTTGGACAATAACCTTCTTGATTTCAGCAGAGGTCGCAGGGGAACCCTTCCATTGAGACCTGGGGTGATATCTGCCCTAAACTTAATAATCCAATGGTTTTCCTGGTCTCTGTATAATTGTTAATGTCCCTCTCCTGTATGTCCTTGAGATCTGTTCCAAGATCCTGAACTTAAAACGATGCTCTTGACCTTTGTCATTAGTGTGTTTGGATAGTGCATTATGTGTAGTACCTCTCCTTGTGTGGTATACATGCTCACGAATCCTATCCCTCAGTGTCCTATTGGTCTTGCCTACATAGTAGGCTGGACAGACTGTGCAGCAGGCTAGGTAAACTACATCTCTGTACATACAATTGCCCCTCGTCCTGACGTAGTAAACACCCGAACCATATGGATATCGGAAGACAGGGTCGGTTTCTATATATGGACAAAATTGCATTTGTCGCATGTGGTCATGTAGGGACCCAACAAAGCAGGTGGATCATTATGGACCCTTGGGTAGCAGAGCAAACTCTTTAAGTTCTTTTTATTCCGTAACGAATCTAGGTCGAGTACCTGTAAGGCTCTTAATAGTTGGGTCAACTGATAAAACGTGCCAATGCTTAGAGAAAATATCTTTAAGTGTACCTACATCCCTGGTGTAAAAAATGGGAAATGCAATTCCATTGTCCATATTTGAACCGCCCTCTTGGCTATCCAAGCCATCACTGGCCTCTCCCGCGTATATTTCAACAGCACCATCTGAGAAATATGGTTTTGCTCTGTCTATCCTCAGATCTGCAATGCCCGCCATCCCTCTGGAGATATCTAAGTGGTCATAGCCACGTTCCCTCAATTTGCTGCTAAGGTCTCCTAATTCACTTGCCAGATGACTGTCTAGGGGTGTATATCTAGACATCCGCATTGATTGTCCCTTCACTATGTTCTTGTATACATAGCCAGGATGCATGCTCGAACGATGCAGCAGTGTATTCCTATAGCAGGTCTTGCGATAAACACCCGTGTTGACTATCCCACAGGGTAATTTATCAACAAAGACATCTAAAAAAGGAATAGTGGTCTTCGACCAATCCATAGTAAACTTCAGAAAGGTGACAGACATGTTGATCTGTGTAAAAAAGGACTCTAATTGTATTGTAGAGCCACTCCACACAAGGAAGAGATCATCCACAAAACGCCTATAGAATGGTACTGACTCCTGAAACAAACTATTCTGAAACAAGAAGCTATGTTCCCACTCTGCCATCACCAAGTTGGCGTAGCTATTGGCACAGGAAGTGCCCATAGCTACGCCATCCTTCTGCAGAAAAATCTTGTCATGGAAACAAAAAAGATTGGATTCTAAAATAATAGCCAACAACATTATTCCAACCTCAGATAGTAGATACGAAGAGACTTTAAGAGACTTTAAGCTTTTTGTCAGGAATTTGTCCCTGAAGGTTTTCTTCAACAGCACAGAGATGAAGGCTAATACCACTGTGTTTAGGACACCTAGTACATTCCTCCCTCCGATACATCCTCTGGTTGCGGCATATAGCAAACTGGTAGAAGATGAGATATATAGGTTGAATGGGTCAGAATCTGGCAACAGGAGAAGGAAATATAACCTCAGCCTTATACAACGTAGGGCCTTGGACTCCCTACGTAACAACAGGGAGATTATTATCCGACCCGCAGACAAAGGAGGTGGGATTGTAGTTTTTGACATGGACAGGTATAATAATGATATGCTACTAATGTTGGCTGATGACAAGTTTTATGTTCCCATTACCAATGATAGGGTGGACAGCATCATTGAGAGCATACGCTCCATATTATTTGGTCTTTTTGATAATGGTGTTATTGATACTTCTCTATATGAATTTTTCAATGTGGTTCATCCCCTATTACCTACCATTCAGGGTCTCCCAAAGATCCATAAGGATTCACTACATCCACCTCTTAGACCCATAGTTGCAGGGAGAGGGTGGTCAACTGAACCCGTCACTTTTTGTTGAGGCACAACTCAGACCATTGGTTGATGCCAATAGGTTCATTCTTAAGGATACCAGACAGTTTTTGTTGGATTTCTACCAATATATCAACACTTGTTCTGGAATTGAAGACCTCATATGGGTCACCATGGACGTTCAGTCCTTATTTACGGTTATACCCAATGAGGAAGGTAGAGCAATGGTAGGTGCATATCTGAGGAGAACCGACCTCCCTCTGAAGTATGATGTTGATTTGATTCTTATGTTGTTGGCTATTATTTTAAAATCCAATCTTCTCGGTTTCAATAACAAGATTTTACTGCAGAAGGATGCGTAGCTATGGCCACTTCCTGTGCCAATAGCTACGCCAACTTGGTGATGGCAGAGTGGGAACATAGCTTCTTGTTTCAGAATAGTTTGTTTCAGGAGTCAGTACCATTCTATAGGCGTTTTGTGGATGATCTCTTCCTTGTGTGGAGTGGCTCTACAATACCATTAGAGTCCTTTTACACAGATCAACATGTCTGTCACCTTCCTGAAGTTTACTATGGATTGCTCGAAGACCACTATTCCTTTTAGATGTCTTTGTTGATAAATTACCCTGTGGGATAGTCAACACGGGTGTTTATCGCAAGACCTGCTATAGGAATACACTGCTGCATCGTTCGAGCATGCATCCTGGCTATGTATACAAGAACATAGTGAAGGGACAATCAATGCGGATGTCTAGATATACACCCCTAGACAGTCATCTGGCAAGTGAATTAGGAGACCTTAGCAGCAAATTGAGGGAACGTGGCTATGACCACTTAGATATCTCCAGAGGGATGGCGGGCATTGCAGATCTGAGGATAGACAGAGCGAAACCATATTTCTCAGATGGTGCTGTTGAAATATCTGGAGAGGCCAGTGATGGCTTGGATAGCCAAGAGGGCGGTTCAAATATGGACAATGGAATTGCATTTCCCATTTTTACACCAGGGATGTAGGTACACTTAAAGATATTTTCTCTAAGCATTGGCACGTTTTATCAGTTGACCCAACTATTAAGAGCCTTACAGGTACTCGACCTAGATTCGTTTACCGGAATAAAAAGAACTTAAAGAGTTTGCTCTGCTACCCAAGGGTCCATAATGATCCACCTGCTTTGTTGGGTCCCTACATGACCACATGCGACAAATGCAATTTTGTCCATATATAGAAACCGACCCTGTCTTCCGATATCCATATGGTTCGGGTATTTACTACAACAGGAAGAGAGGCAATTGTATGTACAGAGATGTAGTTTACCTAGCCTGCTGCACAGTCTGTCCAGCCTACTATGTAGGCAAGACCAATAGGACACTGAGGGATAGGATTCGTGAGCATGTATACCACACAAGGAGAGGTACTACACATAATGCACTATCCAAACACACTAATGACAAAGGTCAAGAGCATCGTTTTAAGTTCAGGATCTTGGAACAGATCTCAAGGACATACAGGAGAGGGGACATTAACAATTATACAGAGACCAGGGAAATCCATTGGATTATTAAGTTTAGGGCAGATATCACCCCAGGTCTCAATGGAAGGGTTCCCCTGCGACCTCTGCTGAAATCAAGAAGGTTATTGTCCAAAAGATGTTAAGAGGCTATGAAGAGTTTTTACTTTGTGGCCAGTAGGGTCTTTTTGAACCTTTATATGCATAGATGCTCTGTCAATGTTTTGATAGTTATGTTACTAAAATTTTTCCCTCCCCCCCCCCCCCCCCATCTGTCACACATACTTTTGATTTATTTATTCCAATAATGGATATGAATATGAAAGGCTTTGTTTTGAAATGCCGTACTGTTTTATGATGGTGTATAGGAATTTTATATATGACTTTTTTACATGATATTTTTAATGAGCCATGTACCTTTAAATAATGGACAGGATTTTGGCGCCATTTTGGCTTTTTAAACTGATGTTTACAGACAGTTTAGTTGTATAGGTCTGAAGAAGCTCATGCGAAAGCGCTCACCTCTTTTTATTAATAAACCTGCTTTTTACATACCTCGCCTGCACTTGGATTATTTACATCATTGGCTATTGGATTTAGGAGCTACTTGTGATTTAAATGAGACTGCAATCCTCCATTGTTTTGCTCAGCGGTGTTTGTTTTTAACTAATTTAAGTATTCTGTTTTATTTGAGATGTGAGCACAATGAATGTTGTTATTGTTTGCAAAACATGGTTAAAGAACAATGTCTAGAAACCAGTTCTGTCAGGGTATAAATATTTTAACTGTAACAGACCTAACAAAAAGTCAGATGGAGGTGTTATAACAGGGTATTAAAGACAGTCATGAGACCTGTGATTATTACATGTTCAAGGATAACACCAGTACTATAGATTATGTAACTGTGACAATAAAGACAACCCTGGAACATATAACAATTCTTGCAGGGTATAGAACCACCAAAGTCAAGTGCTGATGACCTGGAGGAATTCGTACATTTCTTGTATAAAACACAGGAGGGAAGAATAATAGTGACCAGGGACTCTAATTTACCAGAAACAGACTGGAATAATATTGATTCAACAACATTAGTAAGGAAACAATTCAAACCATATGCTCAAGAACAGCAATTGCTTCAGATTGTAAAAAAAACTACCAGGGAACGGAACATACTAGAGATTGTTTATGTCCCTAATGAAATTACTGTTACATCATGTCAAGTTTTATCACTGTTGATGTGCAGTGATCATGAGGTTATAAAGGTTAATTTGCTACTAGATAATTCTGACACACTGAAATCTAAACCTATGCACAGAAGATTAATTACAGATTATAGGGAAGCAAAACAGTCACTTTGTACAATTAATTGGAGTGATGCATTCAGTGGAAAAACTGCAGAAGGAATTTGGAAAGTTTTAAAAGAGAAACTGAGGGCAAAAAAATCCAAAAAATGTTTAACATCAGGATCTAGGCATACAACGTCAGAGAGATATATTTTCATAAGAACGATATTCCTGATTAAGGTGAGAGACAAAACAATATAAGAAATGGAAAAGAGTTCGAACTACAGCTTTGAAAACTGAAATAAACAAGCTGTGCAAACAAATTAAACATAGTGTGAGACAAGATCAAGAAAAATTTGAAGAAAATTCCAATAAAGATATTGAACATTATAGGAAACCATTTTATAGATACATAAGATCTTGAAGGAGTAAAGACATACAAATTCATAAACTTTGTGTAGATTCTAAAATGTATTCTCAGACACAACATATTATAGGTTTATTTACAAAATCTCTTGCAAAACAGTTTTGCTCCACAAAGTGGGTAAGTTGTACTAGTGACATCCAGGCAACTTCAGATACTGGAATCAAATTAGATTATGCTGAAAAAGAGCTATGCAAACTGGATCCAAACAGAGCACAGGGAGGAGGTGTAATTATTAAGAATTATATGAAAATAATTCAGCAATAACTTATAGTACCATTATCTCTATTATTTACTAGGTTGTATAAATATGGGGAGATTCTTCAAGATTGAAGACATGCACTTATTAAACCTGTCTTTATGGGAAAGGTGAGTAGGACAACCCAGAGTCATATAGACCCTTACCACTACTTTCATGTTCTGGAAAAATAATGGACAAGGTAATATTGGATAAGTTATTGGCAGAATTGGAAAGGTTGGGACTTAAAATCATATATTATCATGCATATGTTGAAAATAGATCTATTACTTCTTGTAACATGAAGTTCCATAACAATATAATAATAGCTATGAATGAAAAATTGTGCAATGATGTAATTTAAATAGATTTACCTTCAGCATTTGACAGAGTCATGCATAAAAAAAACTGATTAATAACTTAAATAAATTGGAATGGATTTACTCTTGATAAGATGGATAACTGCATAGATTATAAATAGGACATGGTAAGTATCATACAGCAATTGGACAGATGAAATAATTGGTTAGGTTATTCCATAGGGCTTTGTCCAAGGCCCTTACTTGTTTAGATCGTATCTTACAGACCTATCTTTTTCATCTGAGGTGTTCTACATTCTGTATGTAGATGACCTGAAATGGATAAGTTCTTAGGAAGTTACTAGGCTAATGGTCCTAGTGCCTTTACAAGCCTAGCCATGTAAAAGCCCAAGAACCATTATTGACCATAGTTAGATGGTCATTGTTAGCAGAGTGATTCTATGATCAATACCAACTGCCCCATTCATGAAGGACATGGGTGCCACCCCTGAGGTGAATTTACGATCACCCATCCAGATGTCAAGGTTGCACTTAAATATGGTCATTGAGGAGCTCTTCTTCATATGGAGTGGGTACTTATTCCAGTGGAGTGGCAATCTCTGGGATATATATCTGTCTCTCCAGCATATTCTGTTAATGTCACAGGATAGGTTAAGATCTCTGGAGTGAGTTACTCTTGTCCCATTTGATTTGCTGATGGGCAGCGTTTCCATTAGGGCAGGGTCACAGACTGCTCTGTATGCCAGGCACAGGTCGCGTGTATGATACAGAGTGCAGTGACATGGCTTTCAATTGTTCTATGCAGGTCATGTTTTGGAGGTACTGGATTTTCTTGGTTAGAAATCTCTGTGGTCTCTCCAGTTGCTGCAGGTGTCTTCTGGTGAGGTACATACAGAAGGGAGCATTGTACTCAATTAGTAGTCTGATAATGATTGTGTGCAGCAGACTTATAACCTTCCTAGTCTTGGATGTGATGCCCTTATTTATGAGATGTACAATGTAGAAGGCTTTTCTTACCAATATGGACACATGGGGATTGAAGTTCAGATTGCTATCAACCTGTTTTCTCAAGTCTTGCATTACTGAGTTTGAGCTTAGAGGGGTGTTGTCTATTTCATATTTAGCAGGCACTACTTCTTTGCCAAAGGGGACAATGAGGCATTTTTTCTGTGTTACGTTTTAGTCCATGACTTTGGCACCAATCATTTGTCTGTGTCAGCCCCTTCTGTAATACATTAACATAGTTGGTTGACTCTGTGATTACGCCCAGTTTATAGTCATCTGCAAACATGGTAGGCCACAGGCCATCAACCTTTGCCTGGACTTCAGAGAAATAAATTCCAAATAGTAGAGGACCCAGCACAGATCCTTGCAGTACCCCACTGGTAACTGGTCTACTGGTGGAGATGGACTCCCCAGCTTTGACACTGTGTGTTGTGTCTGGGAGCCAGTTGGCTACCCATCTAGTAATGTGTGGGTTAATCCACAGCTGGAAAAGATTATCAATGATACTTGAGTGGGGTATTGTGTCAAATGCCTTGGCTAAATAGAGATAGGTGGTATGTTCTGCTTTTCCCTCATCCAGGGCTGCAACATGAAAACGAAATGCTGACTTTTCACCAGGGTCGTGAAGGTAATGGGGAAGGGAGTGACCGAACCCCAGAAGCAATAAAGGTCAGTAAATTCCTTCCACAATTTACAAAGGGTGATAACTTTGATAGTTTTTTCATATGTTTGAAAGCTTATGTAAACAGTGTAATAATCAAGGGCTCTGGGTACGGTTCCTGACCCCCTTACTCCATGGTAAAGCTGTAACTGCTGTTTCTAAATTGTCTGATATTGATTTTCTAGATTATAACCAAGTAAAGAAATATATATTAATATGTTTTAAGTTAATACCTGAAGCTTACAGAAAAAGTTTTGTGAGCATAGATGCCAGGCTGATGAAAGTGTGCGTGATTATCTTGCTGAGTTAAGCACTTATTTTCATTGGTGGGTGAGTAGATGTCAGGCCACCACTTTTGAAAAGCTGGCAGACCTTTTGGTGAGGGAACAAGCCCTTAGCACTTTGCCTGAGGACATGAGAATCTGGTTGGCAGACAGAGAATGCAACACCGCAGATGAGTTGGGGAAAAAAGAAGACCTGTACCTAGCAAGCAGGGCATCACTGCACAGTTAAGGGATACGCAGTGCTGCAAATGGGTATAAGGGAACCCATGGTGGGCAGCCTAAACTGGCCCCAACAGAGTCTGCCAGTAATAGGGGAAACCACTATTTCAGGTACATAGCCATGATCAAGGGTTAAATGTTTTAAATGTAGCCAGTGGGGCCATGTAGCATATGCATGTGCAAGAAGGCAATGTGGGAATCAAAAGGTAGGGGACCCAGAAAGTGGGAATAAGAGAATGCCAGTGGTAAGTTGTCTGGAGACAACAAGGGTACTAAACTAGCACAAGAGTTAATATTCTATCTTAGTAGATGGGAAACAGGCCATTGCTAAGAGAGACACAGCCTCTGACTTAACCATTGTAAAGCTTGCAATGGTTAAAGAGGAGCACTACTTGCTTGGGCAGTCTATTTCAGTCAAAGCTTTAGGATGACCCCATTCCAAATACCTTTGTCTAGCATTCACCTTAACTGGGAAGGTAGAAAAGGCAGTAAGCAAGTAGGTGTGTTTGAGGGGTTTCACTTTAAAATGTCAAAAACTCATAACATCTAATTTCAAAACAGCGAGACCATAAGATCAAAAATTCAAAATATCTAAAACTAATAACATTGAATTTCACAGCATTGAAAATGTATAAAATTGAATAGTGTATCATCAAACATGTAAATGTTATAGTTTATTCTGTTAACCTGTATATAGTGTTTATTATGCCACTCTGTACATGTATTTAGGCCATACAGGTAAGTGATTTAGACATTATGTGTACATTCTTTATGGTGATCGTGAAACAGTGGGGTTAGGAAATTAACTTTTTCCCACTGTAGTGCGATCTTGGAGTTGGTATATTTAATTTACGGTGGTGGGTGGGGGGCAGAGCCTCCCACTTGGGGGGTGCAGGGGGTCTTGCCCCCCTGCAAAAACATAGTAAAAAGGGTGTTTTTTTATATGGTGTTGTTATAGGTGGAGGGGATGTTATTTATATTAGCTTTGTAGTTTTCAATGTTGTGAGATTCAATGTTATGAGTTCTGTTCTGGACCTCTTCAAATCTATCAAGAATCAACCCTTTACCCTGATTCTGGGTGACTTTAACTACCTGACCATATACTAGAAAAACTACTCATGCAAGAACACAAATGCCAAGATATTCCTCAATTTTATCAATGCAAATGCCTTGGAACAGCAGTACCCCCACAAGAGGTGATAATATCTTGGACTTGGTATTAACCAACATGAGTAGCCACTGCAGCACCCCTACAGTATCATCCTCCCTGGTAAGATCCAACCATAAAGCAGACACTTTCAAAGTCACCATCTCCCCTGACTCCCTTCTAAATAGGATCAATCAAAAAAACTTCCCCAAAGCTAATTACAACCTCCTGAGGGATGGTATAAACAGCTTCACAGTCCCCTCCCCCTCTGTAGGAACAGGCACCAATGTCCAAATCTACACCAAAATACTATATGGGCATTTATATGGATTCATGGAATCAGGAATACCTGACAGGACAAAATCATCCTCCACAAGGAAGAGCAAACCTGTCTGGTGGACATCTGCAATAAATAAACTATATAACAAAAGGAAAAAAAATTGCTGTCCAGGACCAAGAAGGAGTAGCTGCCCATTTGGAAGCAGTCTCTCTTTAGCCTGAACAAACAAATAAAAGCACTAGTGAAATCCTCTAAAGCCAACTTTGAGTCCAAATTGGCCACATCTAATAGATACAATCATAAGGCCTTCTTCACATATGTCTCAAAGGAAGCACCCAGATCTGTTCAGAACTGGTGGTCAAGGACACCACATATGCAAATGTTGTAGATATAGCCAACCTACTAGCTGACAGATTCAGTGAAAACTTCACCCCTCTATCCCCCATCAGTAAATCAGGACATCACCAGTACTTGCCCCCTCTCCTTATCTCTAGGGAACAGGTCATCACTGCCCTGTCAAAGGCAAAAAATACAGCCTCCATGGGACCCATTAACATCTCAGGCATAAACGTGCAGCCCCATTAGGTATCTTATTCAACTAAAGACTAAGTACCAGCTTTGTCCCAGCCAAGTGGAGGACTGCCACTGTCATCCCTTTACACAAAGGTGGAGTATCCACCGATCTAGGAAATTATAGGCCCATCAGCCTAACTAGCCTGATCTGCAAGTCCATGGGATGGATTATTATAGACCTCATTAACAGGGACATTGGCAACCTCCAAACACTTGACACCACACAGTTTGGCTTTGTCAAAATGAGGTCATGTCTGTTAAATCTGGTCGACTTCTTTGAGACAGTCATCAAAGCCATGGACGAGGGAAAGACAGTACACTGCCTGCCTTGACCTGGCTAAAGCCTTCAACACTATTCTCCATTCAAGCATAATAGAGAAACTCTTTCAACTGGGCATCAATCCATATGTTACCAGATGGGTAGCAAACTGGCTTACTGATATAATGACCTAATCAAAATAGGAGAAGCCATCTCAAGCAGTAGGCCCGTAATGAGTGGCATACCTCAGGGATTGGTCTTGGGGCATCTGCTATTCAGCATATACTTCTCTGAGGTGCAGGTCAAAACCAGTGGGCTGTGGCTGAGCAAATTTGCAGATCATGGCAAGCTGGGCATGGTCATCAATTCCCCAAGTGATCTGGACTTTCTCCAAGAGGGTCTCACCCAAACAAATGACTGGTGCCATAAACATGGCCTTAAGCTGAATACCAAAACATGCATCATCTTCCCTTTTGGGGAAAGTGACATTCCCACAAATTATCACATTAATAATAATGTCATAAGCATGCAATCAGTCATGAGGAATTTGGGCACCCAGGTTGATAACCTGACTTTTGACCACAATGTTGCTTCCATTGTACGGAAAGGTTTGTACATGGCCCACCTCATCCAGGGACAAGGAGGTCATAACATACCTGCATTCTTCCCTTATAAGGCCAATTATTGAGTACAATGCCCCCTTCAGCATGTATATTGCAAAGCAAATGCAGCAGCTGGAGAGCCCACAGAGGTTCCTCACCAGGAGAATCCAGGGCCTCAAAAATCTATCCCACACTGATAGGCTAAAATTCCTGTCCCTCTACTCAGTTTCATACAGACTCCGCAGAGGTGCTCTCTGTCTGGCAAACAAAACAATCTCAGCTCCCACCTTGATGGGACTGCTGCATATCCGTGAGTCAAGCTCCACCCAAGTAACCCTCATGTGTGATCTCAACCTTGTCTGTGACATCAATAGAACTTGTTGGTGGGACAGATTTGTGTCCCAGAGACTCACCTATCTGTGGCACAGACCCCCCTCTCCATGTCAAGCAAGAGTATCTCATTATCCTTTTTTAACCGCAACCTGGATACAGAAAATACACCCCTGGGACTCCACCTGTGTCCATGCTGGACAGGGGCTTTGGGTGCTGACTTGTCTAAACATGGGCTAAACTCTTGGCTAGGCTTATAAGGGCCTCAGGGCCAATAGCCTAGTAACTTCCTATGATCCTATGATCCTATGATCTTATGACATTCCCTTTGCAGGTCATATGGGCATAAAGTGTACCAAAAGACATATTATGCAGAACATTTATTAGCTTGGGATTGCAAGGGATGTAATAGGGTACTGTAGGACCTGTGAGCAGTGGCAAAAATAGGTAAGGCAGAAGACAAGGTCAAAGCTCCTTTGATGCCCTTGCTTGTGATTGAGGAGCCATTTCAGAGGGTAGCTATGAATATTGTGTGATCTCTGACTACCTCAAGTTCCACAGGGAAGAAGTATATCCTAGTGGTAGTAGAATATTCTGGCCGATACCCTGAAGCAGTGACCCTGTCCTCTATTGAGGCAGAAAAGGTGGCAAATGCTTTGTTAGAGATTTTCAGCAGGGTAAGTTTCCCAAAATAAATACTGACTGACAGATGTACCAATTTCATATCAGAACTTATGGCTTGTTTGTGGAAGCACTGTGGTGTGAAGCACCTAAAGACCACTTCCTACCATCCCAAGACAAATGGTCTTGTGAAAATGTTAAACTCTACATTAAAGACCATGCTACAGGCATTTGCAGACCAGTTTAAGAGAGAGTGGGACAAATATTTGCCCCATATGGTGTTTGCTTACAGAGAGATGCCCCAAGATTCCACAGGTTTCTCACCTTTTGAGTTGCTGTATGGGCACAGGGTGAGGGCATCTCTAGATTTTATTCATGATGAGTGGGAGAGTGAATGTAAATCCCACAAGGAGTCTGTTGTGGCATATGTCCTAAACCTCAGGACAAGGATCAGAGAACTCAGGGACTTGGCCCAGGAGAACCTGGCAGGAGCCCAACAGCAGAAAAAGGTCTGGTATGACAGGAATGCTTGAACCAGAGACTATGCTGTGGGGCAGCTGGTTATGATTCTCATTCCTGTCAAACACAAGAAGCTGCAGGGCAGCTTGGAAGGATCCCTTCAAAGTGGTGAGGGGGATGTATGTCTACAGGGAGCCAGTCAGCAAAATCCCAAGTTACTATGCTGGAGCCTAGGGTTGCAGACATATGATATGACAGTGCAACACTGTAATGGGGTCAGCAATGCCAAGGCAGCTAGGATCTCATGACAGGGCATGGGGTAATGTATTCCCAGATAGGCTCATCCTGAAAGGAGGTACTGCCAGCACAGGTAGCTAGAATTTAGTAAATAAGTATATGTCATTTGTGAATACCAGATTGATTTATACAAGTTGCTTGTGTTACAAATGTATTAGAACAGTGGATCATACAAGATGCTGGTGTTATAAATGTATTAGAATTGTATGTCATGTATATCAAACTGATTTGTACAGATGTTTGTGTTGAAAAGTTATTTGTAAAGTTCTTGTGTTTGAAATGTATAAACAGTGTGCCTTAATGGAGAGGACAGAAATGTACATGCACTATTGTACTGTTTAAATGTATATGTTTTAATAGAGGAAACTGGAGGGTTAACCTCAGCCCAGACAACTTTAGAAAAATATCTGAAATTAAATCACTTTATAGGGTGGGCCATAAGGATTCTATCTCACAGGCTTCAAGGCAGCCAGAGACACAAAGTCTGTACTAGGAAGCTTTCTGTATTGTCTTTGGGAGTGAACTAATCACTACTCTGGAAGCATGAGGTATGCAATTGTTTTATGACTTCCAGCATCTGCCAAAGATCTGAGCAAAAGCCTTTGTGTGTATATTTATAGGTAGGTTCTAAATACTACCAGCTGCTAGCAATGGGGGCTTGCATGAGAACTAGAAGTTAGATGACCAGAAATGATGTCATTCTTCTAGCTAGCCCAGCAGTAATATTTTAGATATTATTTTGAGAAGTCTCTTCGAGAGAATGAACCTTTTGTATTTGGAAGAGCCATTCACTACACCATCTGCCATGCTCTAAGTAAGTTATTAGGTTATAGTAACTCTCTTTGATTCAGTCAGGAATATACTGAAGCTTAGTTTAGATATTGTTTTTTTTATTTGTATGAGCCTGTACTGCAATGTTATTTTAAATATTTCCTGTGGTTTTGAACTCTGATGTCACTGTGAATTGATATTTAGTATTGTCTTGTTCTTTTATTATTTATTATTAAATATATTTAAACCTTTCATTGTGGCTGATTATTGTAGAGATATTTAAGTTCTGAGAGTACTTGCATATTTATTTGGTGACACTATGTGGGCATTCTTAATAGCCTTGCTCTTGGTCAAACTACCATTTGGCTTAATATTAATTTCACTCAGTATATTGGACACCCTTGGAAGAGTCTTCAGGTAGCTGGCAGGAGAGTCTGGTGGCAGTCATAACTACCATATAGTCTAGGCAGAATGGGCCATAGCTAGTAAACCTGTGCCAGCCTTTCTCAAGTGTATGTGTGTGTGCGTGTGTGCGTGCGTGTGTGTGTGTTTATGTAAATCAAATCTCAAAGAGTGCATGTGTCAACTACTTGGGCAGGGACACAAAGCATTGGTTCAACAGGGAGGGTGCTGGAGGCCTTGGCTTGGGCACTCAGCTGAGATCTCAACTCTATAGTTGTGGCAGTGGGGAGTCTTATTGGGGATCTGTCAAAAGAGGGAGAAACCAGCCACAGACTGAATGTGGTCTCTGTCTGCTCTTAAGGGAAATTGCGCTTGATGCAGAGAGCTGAATCTGGAAATACTATGTGTTTACCTGTCATCCTCTCAGTGAACATCCCACACTATTTCCAGTGGTGAGGATTGAGGATCCTTGATTACTGGTCCAGTGGAGGATCATCACAGTGACATTCTCAAACAAGTCCACCAGGTTCAGTAAGCAAGATCTACCTTTGATGAGACCAAACTGGGTTGGGTCAAGAGGTGAAGGTAGCCTATGTCCTTGTGGATAAGGTCCATGATGATTCTTTCCATGACCTTGCAAATAAGGCTGGTTAGGCTTATGGGTTAAACGTTTCCATGGTCAGTTGATGGACCCCCTTTGTGCAAGGGAATTACTTTGCTGTTCTCTACTCTGCTGGAACAAAGCCAGTTAAAGAGAGTGCCAAGTGGTTCTGCTAGGTCTTGTTTTAGATTGTTTAGTATGAAGTGATGTGTTTTAACTAGGCAGTAAAAGAGAAAGCTATAAAAGCAAGGCTGTGTAATAAGAAAAAAAGTTCTGAGGAAGTTTCAAAAGGATTAGGAATGAAAGCACTAACCTGGTTTAAATAAAACTTCATCTATTGGAAGCTGGCACTCTTCATGTTTTCCTGACTCACTGTTCATCTGGAAGTGTGTTATTTAGTTAATAATAATATTTGTTAACCAGTGAAGCCCATTAGACACACAGTACCTTTTCATGGGTGACCTAGGAGCAATGTTTGGTTAACTGACTTGCTCAAATTCACAGAGTAGGCAAACAGAGACTTAGGAAATTAAAGTCTGTACCACAGGAACTGCAGCTTGCAGTCTTAACCCCTGCACTAACTCCCACCACACTGGTGAAAGATATTGGGGTAATTTTGCATGTCAGTAAAGATACTTACTCTTGCATCATTTTTGATACTGAAAAGTATACACCTTTCTTTTTGAAGTAATATACTGAAAAAAACTCTTCATTTATACTCAGTGCTGTACATTTTTTACTTTGAATTTCCAGATAAAATTTTTTGATTATTTGTAGTTATGTGGCTATTAGTGAAACTTGCATTCATGTAGCTATAAAAGTCTTAGATGAAAACAAAATGAAAAAAAAAGAAAAAAAAGTAATTCGCAGAGTGCCGACCTGAAATGGAAAGACCTGCGAGAGTTGTACATTAGCAATGGACAATGCATGCATTTAGATAACATCCATTTTATGACTATACTGAAATAGAAGACATCTTTTCTGATATTATCCTAATTGTGAAGAAACTTGTTATTATTCAATGGCAGTGTATATTTATGTGTACAAGGTGTAAGAAACAAGGCCATTTTTGTCTAGACTGATTCTTAAATGAGGAGAAGGTAATAGTATAGTACTTTCAGATGAAGAGCCTGACATGTTAGAAGAGGGAATGCTACTGAAATTTCTGAGACTGTGGGAAAGGGTGATCCTGAAACAGAAGTAGGTGAAAAACTAATCATAAGATAATAAATCATAAAAAGATTCAATAGAAAGAATGAAGATACTGTAAATTTCAATGGAAAGAGACAAAGATGTAGAAACAAAGTAATGTTATACTGTCGAAAAGAGAAGGAAGCATATGTAATTTATATACAAGATTACTGACTGGGGCAAAATAAATAGAAAGAATGTGACACAATTTTTACACAAATTAGTATATCTTACCACTCCAGAATCTGACACCATGTCAGTAACACTTTTGCTCATGACACAAATTTTTACATACACAGTGGCATGAACATCATTTCTTTTTTTTTTTTTTTTTAATATTTTTATTGCATTTTATAAATGAATGGAACTAACTTTGGGCGGCATGATGCCAGGGAATCTTCATGGGCTAGGCTTATATAAGCTCCAGGGCCATTAGCCTAGTACACACCTATAAACCTATGAATAACAAAAAGTATCATAACAATATATGTAGAAGTTGCACAGGTACAAATAAAAATTAGAATAATAATAAAAAATCAACATCAACTATTTACAAGGTGTCTACTTACATAAGAAGGATAACAAATTTATATACTGTATACAATTATATGTCATTACTGATTATTTAAAGTCTGTTTGTTTAACAAATGTTTGAGTTTCATCCACAAATTTAATAAAGTGGTCATTCTAGTGGTTCTTTCTTTGGTTGACAGAATCTCCAGTTGACAAATTCCAGTTGCAATGTTAAGGAATTGGGTATTGATAAACTTTTCAATTTTTGGTGGTCAGCTTTCTTGCAATTGACAAGATACTCCAAAGAAGAGGGTGATTTATTTTCTTAAAACAAGCAGTAATTGGGGTATTAAATACAATTAATGATTTATTTAACATAAAGTTATTTCTTAAAACAAGCAGTAATTGGTGTATTAAAAAAAATAATGATTTATTTAACATAAAATTATCACTGAGTAATGCTTGGAAAAGGAATTGATATAATTCTAAAATGGCTTAATTACAACACATTCATAAATCATATGTTGCTAATCTATTCAAACCACATCTCATATTCAAACCACATCTCCAGCAGCCAATGTTCTTTTTGACATTAATTCTATTTTATGAAGCATAATAGATGCTTTATGCATAAATTTCTAAGAGAATAGTTTCCATTTTAAGGAGGATGTGGTTTGTGCAAAGGATGAAAGCACTTTTTTTATGTTCACTAGGGAAATGATTAATGATAGTTTTAAAATAATCCCAATAACTATTTTTGCAATAAACTGTCTTAGTTTTAGTCACCTTATACATTTTGGATAGAAGTACTTCTTGTTTAATGTTTTGATGCATTAAAATAATTAAAAGTTCTATAAATTTTGGAACCTCTTTTGTATTGATAATTGCATTAAGTTTATTCTCTTCTCTACTGAGTATCTACAGTTTTGAAAATCCAACCACTTTTCATTATCATTTAATAATAAGATTTTCAATTTTATGTAAACTGTCATTATAATTTATATTAATTGCATCTTTAATGTTTTTAGTTAATATTATTCCTAAATATTTTAAATGTAAACTGTCATTATAATTTATATTAATTGTATCTTTAATGTTTTTAGTTAATATTATTCTTAAATATTTTAATTTATCATCTTTGCCTATATGTTTACAAAAATATTTTCCATGTCTGAATTATTTGAATTTATATATACATTTTTTGTTTTGTCTTCATTAAATGTAAAACATGAATTAGACTGAAAATTTTTAATAACCTTGAAAAGGGAATTGAGATAACTGTATTATCTTTCAATGTCACTATTATTATGTCAATATTATCTGCAAGTAGAAGTATATTTGAACTTAGATGGTGATCAAATTGTACACCTTTAATTTTTGATTTTGATCTTATATAATTTGTGAAAGGTTCCATAATCAAAATAAATGACAAAGGAGACAGTAGACAACCTTGCTTTGTTCCTGTAGTGATCAAAATTGATTGTGAAACATAAGAGCCTATTTTTGTATATGCTAAGGAATTATTGTAAAGATTTTTTATAAGTTGCTGAAAACATGTTGAGAAGTTACATTCTTCCAAAACCAACAGAAGATAATTCCAATTAACTATGTCAAAAGCACTGTTGATGTCTAGACTTGTTAATATTAAATTATCCTTTATATTGTTAGTATAATCAATTATTTTGATATTGTCATATGTGTTTCTATTTTTTTATAAATCCATTTAGGTCATTATTGATTAGGTAAGGAAGAAATTGTTGAACTCTATTTACTAGTATGGACATGAATAATTTGTAATCAATATTTAATAATGAAATTGGTCTGTAGGAAGTACATTTTGCTGGGTCTTTATCAGGTTTCAAAATTGGCAAGATAAGTGTATATTTTCATGAAGGTGGAACTGTTGTTAAATCTTTAATTGAAAAGCATGTAGAAAAATATTTAAGGCATTCTTTGGCATTAGTTTATAAAGTTCTGGTATTATGCCATCATTGCCTGGGGCTTTGTTAGATTTTAGTTTATTTATTTGATTTGTAAGTTCTAACATCAGTATAGGTTTATCAGTTATTTTCAATGGCTGATCTGTCAGTTTATTTTTAGTGTCATTTCTAATAAAAACTTTTATTGCTTCTTGTGAATCTATTACTGGATTGAATTGATTGTTTTTAATAAAATGAGTTATAAATTATCTTAAAATATCTTGTTTTCATTCAGTGTAGATGCTCTTGACTTATGTGAGATTATCAGGAAGAACTGGGACCTACTACGGTCAGACACCTTTATAAGTAAGAAAGTGGCTCATACACCTAGAATTACCTTCAAAAGAGGAGCTAATTTAAAAAACCTAGTTGAAAGAAACTCTAAAACAGTAGTCAGTAGACGTGGGATGTATAAATGTGGTATGTGTAAGTACTGTAAACATAAGGATGTGGGTCAGAAGTTAAAGATCAAAGGCACTCAATACACCACCAGATTTAGATGAAACTGCCAGTCTAAAGGGGTCATATACCTAGCCCAATGTCAAATGTGTCCCACATTTTATATAGGGAAAACAGATAGGAAATTGCGGGAAAGAATATATGAACATCTATACCACATTGGCAAATTGAGCGAAGACAGTGCCCTAGCTAAACATACCTGCAAATACATGGATCACAGGTTTTTTGTTCAGGGCAATAGACCAAATTGTACCCGATAACATGGGGGGTCCAATTTCACTGGAGTTAGAACGTTTAGAATTAATATGGCTGTTGAACACCAATGCAGGGCAGTATCCTGGTCTAAATGAAAGATGTTCTATTGTTTGTATTCTTTAATTAAAAAGCTTTACTAGATAGGGTTTTACGTATAGAATTCATGTAAAGTATGTATTAATTGTACATAAGATCTTAAAAATCAACAATAGTATGAACGAACATGGGTTCACCATATCATTTTAGGATTTTAGATATTTGGTACTTATAAAGTACAAAAACCTTTGTAGGTATTTTATGGTATATAAGAACATTTAGTATTATTTCTTCTGTAGGGTTAGGGTTTGAGTTTTCATGTGGGTGTGTCTAAATGTGTTTGTGACACCTTTGTAGTCTTTAGAAACTGTAGTTTCTATGAGTACTAGTTTTCAATTTGTTGTCAAGAAGAATAAAATGAACTGATTAACTAATAATGGTTAATTACCTAACTAATTAACTACTGCTCACTGACTACTTAAGGTCATGCTCTCAATGTTGCATTTATCTGAAGTCACAGTATTTACTGTGTTGAAAAGCGCTTTATCTTATGTTTTGTGTTTGGTGCCTTCCTTCCTGCAACTGGTTTTCAGTTTTGTGTTCTTTCATCGGCTTGTGTCTTTTGTTTGTGGATCATGGATGTGGAAGGAGCTGTTTTCACCAGCATGCAGTCATCACAGGAAAATAGCAACAATAACGGCAATCTAACGTTGCTTATCGGTCTACTGACCCAACGGATAGAAGACCTTATGGACAAGGTAAACCACTTGTCTAGCCCTTGCCCTAATACTACATTAACACAAGGTAACTCAACCAATGTTGTTACCAATACTATAACATCTATGTCTGGCATTAATAATGTCAGTATTTTGTCTGCTGTCAACATTTGTTTATCTCAGCGTCCTGGCTGGAATCGAACTGCACAAATCCAAACTGTTAATAATAATTCTCCGGTTGGAAATAGTTCCTAGGAGCTTATTGGTTCTCCAAACACACGTACATGGCTCAACGAGCCTTTAAACTTGTTCTCAGAGGAAAGTGAACAGGAGTTACTAGCTGGAGGAACATCAAGTACAAAAAATATTAGTTTCCAACTTGCAGAAACTGGACTCTTGTATCTTTGAACATAAAAAGCTACAGTTGGAAATTAGCTATTTCCGCCAATGCATAAGTGAGAATATTGTCCCGAAGGGGCTGAGAAGGTGGCAGTATCCCACTGGTCTGGGGAGGGGTCAGTGTTTCACCAAGAGCTCATCGAGCTCTGTAACAGACAAGGGATTGAACTATTGCAGGTCATGTGTAAACATTACCAACGATCCATCGACAAGTTGATGGAAGAGTCTACTGACCTTGATGCAGCTATTAGAGCCAGTAATGATTTTCAAAGATACCAGTACGACTACAATAGGACTTTCTCTAGTATAGAGCAGTTCATTAACAAATCAAAGTCTATTAAAATAAAAAAGTTGAACAGAAACCGGGCAGCGTACAACAACAAATCAGCGTATCCAAAACCGCCCACATCTCAGCAGTGGAACCCTACAGGCCAACAGAGTAGCAGGGGTGTGTCTACTATGAATGAGGAGGTTGACAACCTTAATTTTCATGACAAAGAGGTGGCAGCACAGACTGTACCTCATAGGAGTGAAAGGATCCACCAGCAACAAAAATCATATTACAACACATCTAATAATGACAGCTCACACAACGGCCAAAGTGAAAATTTTCAGAACTGTTCACTAAACCACAAGCCCCAGAAACCAGCACACTACCAGAATCAGAGGAAGAACAAGAAGGGGAACAGAGCGAGGAAGTGAACGTTGATGTAGGTAGCAGTTCTTGTAAATTGCTTTACAACAAAGAGAATGACTTTATTATCTACAATTTCTCTGGCCTGACTATAGAAGTAGCCTTAGTGGAGCTATTTGCTAAAGGGTTGACTTTTGTGCCATATTATCGAGCAACCTTGCCTCTTCACTTATAGACCTAAAACTGTTTGTGCATAAACTTAACCTAAATCTCATCGTAGGTGAAAATACTACCAGAAAAGATGAGTTCACATTCCTAGTACATTTAATCTACCCTTGCACCCAATCTTAGACCTGTTCAAACAAATTTGTGAGCTGGACTTCAGGAATGAATTGGTGAAAAATAAAACCAACAAGAATTATGTAAGAAATATTACTGTAAGAGAGAGGCAATTATTAGATGAATTGGAAATGGCTGGTTTGTGAATAATGAAACCTGACAAGGGAGCAGGACTGGTTATGATGAACATCAGTGACTATAGTACTAGAATGTTACAAATACTCAACACAGATGCTTACAAAGAAGTTTCTAGAAATTAGTTAAATGCAGCTTACAGTCACGTTAAATCTTTCATATATGAATTGTTCATTGAAAGCAGAATAGATATTAAGCTATTCAACTACTATTCTATGCCAGTGCCTAGAATACCTAATATCTTTGGGGTGCCTAAAATGCACAAAGATATAAGCAACCCTCCCCTGCGACCACTAGTTGATGCCAGAAATAGCATAACGTATGCATGTGCAAAATATGTGGATTCTGTGCTACACAAATATGTAACTAGTGAGAAACAAATTTGTAAGGACTCTTGGTCATTCCTACACTGTCTAAATAATTTACAATATGACAATAGTTAAAATTTTTTAACAGTAGATGTTAAGGACTTGCATACGTCCATCCCACACATGGTTAGCATAGAGAGAATTCATAGTTTCATAGTTTCATAGTATAGTACTAGGCTATCTGCCCTAGGGCATTTATAACCCTAGCCAAAGTGTATGTGGCTTTCGCCACCCCATGTAATGATACAAAAGTGTACAATTTAAATTAAATTTAGTTTACTGTGCCTCTATTTAGCAATGACACAGAGATGACCCCCGGGGTAAATCTACGATCACCCATCCATTCGTCCAGATTTCTCTTGAAGAGAGTCAGTGAGGAGCTCTGCCTAACATGGACAGGTAACCTGTTCCAGAGTGCGGGAAGCCTCTGGGTTATGAATCTGTCCTTTCAGCATGTCCTATTCATATTTGTGCAGAGGTTTAGTTCTTTAGCTCTCGTGGCTCTGATGGATTTGGATTTTTTGAGGTGGAGCATGTCCATTAGTTCTGGATTGGACATGGCCTTGTACGTAAGGCACAGATCACCTCTGAGCAGGCGGTATGCTACTGAATAGAGCTGGAGCTTTTTCAGTCTGGCAGCATATGACATATGCTGGAGACCCTTGATCCTCTTGGTAAGGTACTTTTGAGGTCTCTCCAGCTGCTGCAGGTGCCGGGTGAGGTACATACCAAATGGGGCATTGTACTCAATCATAGGCCTGATAAGGGAGGAATATAAGGGTACAATGACATCTCTTGATCTGGATGTGAATCCCTTCATGATAAGGTGGGCAAGGTAGAAGGGCTTTCTAACCACTTTGGCGACGTGGGTGTCAAATGAGAGGTCACTGTCAACTTGGGTCCCCAGGTCTCTGATTACTTTTTCCGTACTTAATGGATTACCACCTATGTGGTAATTTGTGGGTACTTTGTTTTTTCCAAAGGGGATGACTATACATTTTTTGGCATTTAGTTTAATGCCATGGCTCTGGCACCAGTCGTCTGTTTCTGTGAGGCCCTTCTGGAGGATGCATGTGTCAGCTGGTGTGTCGACTATGGCGCCTAGTTTGCAGTCGTCTGCAAACTTTGTCAGCCACAACCCCCCTATGTTTGCCTGCACATCTGAGAAATAAATGCTGAACAAGAGGGGTCCCAAGACAGAGCCCTGTCGGACTCCACTTGTGACTGGCTTAGAGACTGACATAGCTCCAGCTATTCTGACTTTGTGGGTTCTGTCCTTTAGCCAGTTTGCAACCCATCTTGTGACAAACGGGTTTACATTTAAGCTGTTGAGCTTGTCTATGATGCCTGAGTGGGGTATTGTGTCGAAGGCTTTTGCCAGATCCAGGTAGGCTGTATGAACTGCTTTGCCTTCATCGATGGCTCTAGTGACTGTTTCAAAAAGGTTCACCAGGTTTAAAAGACAGGATCTGCCTTTTACAAAGCCGAACTGGGTAGGGTCAATTGTCTGTAGGTCCCAGATGTCTTTGTTTATGAGTTCCATAATGATCCTTTCCATAGCTTTGCAGACCAGGCTGGTCAAGCTTATGGAGCGGTAGTTTCTGGGGTCTGTAGAGGTGCCACCTTTGTGGAGTTTGACCACTGTAGCTATACGCCAGTGCTCAGGGATGTATCCTGTAGCAAGGCTAAGATTAAACAGCATTCTTATGTGCAGGTTTAGCTCCTCTAGGAGTTCACGTAGCACGCAACCCGGGACACCGTCAGGTCCCATGGATGCTGTATTTTTAGCTTTGCTGAGAGCAGCTGTCACCTGGACATCTGAGATTTCAGAGAGGTTGCATTCAGCTGAGATACTTATTTTGTCTTTTGGGGGAGAGGGAGGGGAGAAATTTGCACTGAACCTGTCTGCCAGTATGTTGGCAATATCTGTGGGTTCAGTGTATTTTTTGCCGTTATGAACTAACTCTGCGCATATCTGAGGGTTTCCGCCCAGGTTTCTAACATAACTGAAGAAGGCCTTGTGATTGTCTTTAGTGTCCTTAGCAATTTTTCTCTCGAAGTTGGCCTTTGATGATTTTATTAGTGAACATAGTTTTTTGCTAGTGCTGATCAGGGATGCCTTCCCTTTATGGGATTTTGCTCTGTCTTGCAGTAGCTTCTTTCTCTTGTTATAAAGTTTGTTTATGGCTGGGGTCCACCAGATAGGACGCCTGCCTTTGGTGGAAAGGGTCTTGGTTTTATTTGGGATTGCATGATCCATGCATTCTTGGAGATGCCCGTAGAAAGCATTTGTGAAGGATTCAGCAGTGTGGGATGTGGTTTCCACTGGCCCAGGGGGCTTGAAGGATACCATTTCAGTCCTAAGGAGTGTAAAGTTGGCTTTTGAGAAGTTTCTCACTGTGGTCTTTTGTGCTGGGGGTGGAGGTGGGATATGAATATCTAGGGTTATTAGTTTATGGTCTGATCTCACTAGTGAGGGGTATACTTCTGGTGTTGAGCATTTTGTCCCCATGTTTGTGATGATCAGGTCAAGTATATTATTTCCCCTTGTGGGGGAGGTGACTAGTTGTTCCATCGCATTTGAGTTGATGAATTCCAGGAACCTTTGGGCTAGGGTGTTTGGGCTTGAGTAATGCACCCAGTCTATGTTTGGGTAGTTGAAGTCTCCCAATATGATGGTATTTGGTGAGACATTCATATCCTCCAGTGTCTTCAGGAAGGCTGAATGGAGTCCCTGAGATTGTGAGGGTGGTCTGTAGCATGCTACAAGTTGTATAGCAGTTTTGCCTACGGTTAGTTGCACATGGATGGTCTCCGATGCTTCGTGCATTGCCACTAACCTGGAGGTGTGGGTGTCTTTAATGAATATGAACACTCCCCCTCCTTTTGTGGTTCAGCCCAGGTTTTGGGGCCAAAAAGCATGATACGAGGTATAACCTGGTAGGGCTGGGGTGCTCTCAGGAGCCTTGAACCAGGTTTCAGTTACTGCACAGACATCGATGCTCTCCATACTGAGGAGTGCTTCGAGAGCTTGCATCTTGAGATTTAGACTTCTGGCGTTGAGCAGCATTACCCTTAGTTTTTTTCCTTTATTGTTTTCTAAAGTGGTGGGTTTGTCTTTTGAGCCTTGTCTAAAAAAGGCACTATGGGGGTGGCAAGAGCCTTAGCCAATATCCGGAAGCCCAGTGGTGACAGGTGCAAGCCATCCCTTGCGAAGCAGCGTGGCTTGTCCAGCATGTCATCCCAAGCAGACAGACATTGGATCCCCCTAGAATGACACCAGTAATTGAGCCAATTATTAAAGCTGATCATCTTGTCTTTGTATTGTGGCATCATTCTTGGTGAGGGCAAGATACTGCTCAGAGTCAGGGTCATACTGGCCTGGGCTACATAATCAGAGAGCTCCTCTATGTCTCTTTTCATGTAGTCCAAGGAGGTACGTCTCAGGTCATTCACGCCGGCATGTACAATGACAGAGTCATATTTGTACTTGCTTTGGAGTGACCTGAGCACTTGTGTTATGTGGCGGATCCTAGCTCCCGACAGGCAGCTCACCATTACCCTCTCTTTGTTCAGCCTGGTAAGCGGGATGTCAGTGTGTCTGACTATACAGTCACCTATTACTAGTGTATCAGGCATGGTGTTTCACCTTAAGGGCTGTGATTGTTTGGCACACAGACTTTGTGTACTATGTGTTGCTTGTGCAGAGTTTTGTGGTGGTATTTTCTTGGATGTCTGCTTTGGGAGCCTCTGTTGTTTCGGTAAGTTTTTTATTAGAGCCTCCGAGTATGTCTTTGTGTTACTATGTGTTTGGTTTGCAGTTGTGGTTGGTTTATGTGAGACTGGGTTTGTTGAGTGTGTGGTTACCTTCTCCTCCTGTCTGGTCTTGCTAGTCCTGTGTTGAGAGAGTTCAGCCTCCAGTTTGGCTATATAGTTGCATCTCTCACATGTGTTTGTGTTTGTTGGGAGGAGGAGAGGGTTGTCTGTGTACATGAGACAATTGTAACATTGTCTCAGGATTCCCAGATTAACCAGCTGAACTGGAGAGGACGTCAGTAATATACCACTCGACATGCCAGAATAGTATAAGGGGGTGATGTGTAACTGAGTCAGAGAGAGGACTTTGAAGGGAAGTGGGTATTAGCACGGGTTGTAGGTGGATGTAGTGCTTACATTAGTTTAAGGGTGCTTCATTTAAAAGAAAGGTTTTAGGAGCAAGTGCTAGGCTTATGATAAAGTGAATAGACAGATTTTGTTGAAAGTAGAGCTTTCTTAAGGGAAAAATTGAAGTGCAGACTTGGCGGAGCCAGGAATAGTTTAAGCCTGTTTAACCAGTGCTGCGCTATGCACACAATCGCGCAAAGCCGCGCAAACGCGGATTTTAAACAGGGAACTTCAAAAGAGCTGGAAATGGTCCAAAACGACCAATTACTACAAGCTCTTGTGCTGAGGTCACTCCTTCAGGGACAGATAGGCTGCTCAAGGCTCCCCACTCTCACTGGTGAGCAAAGAAACTTCCTTCTATCCAAGTAAGGCAATGGACAACACAGGAACTACACCACAGTCCAGAATACAGCAAAGCCTGTATACTGGTCTAAACTAGTCGAGAAAGGCAGGAAAACAAGGGTATTATTTTTTTTTTTTTTAAGTTAAAAAGTACACAGAAATGCAGGAAAAACAGTAATAAATCAGTTACACAGGCTAACTCACTTTAGTGGGTAGCCTCAACAGTTAAATTTAACAACAAACTTTCGACCAAATGTAACTTTATGTGCAGATAATGTACAATGCAAAAAACAGGTAGTAAAGCAGTATAAACTTGTTCAAAGTAAGAAAAGGAAGGTCTCTCAGGTAAAAACAGCAAAAAATACTTAGATCAGGAAAGTAGTTGCTTTTCTCAGTTCTCTGCTGCTAGCACCACTCTGCAGGACCACAAGGAGCTGTTTTTGAGTAGTATAGCCAGAAAAAAACGCTCAGGGGCGGATTTTAAACAGAGAACTTCAAAAGAGCTGGAAATGGTCCAAAACGACCAATTACTACAAGCTCTTGTGCTGAGGTCACTCCTTCAGGGACAGATAGGCTGCTCAAGGCTCCCCACTCCCACTGGTGAGCAAAGAAACTTCCTTCTATCCAAGTAAGGCAATGGACAACACAGGAACTACACCACAGTCCAGAATACAGCAAAGCCTGTATGCTGGTCTAAACTAGTCGAGAAAGGCGGGAAAACAAGGATTTTTTTTTGTTTGTTTTATAAGTTAAAAAGTACACAGAAATACAGGAAAAGCAGTAATAAATCACTTACACAGGCAAGCTCACTTTAGTGGGTAGCCTCAACAGTTAAATTTAACAACAAACATTTGACCAAATGTAACTTTAAGTGCAGATAATGTACAATGCAAAAAACAGGTAATAAAGCAGTATAAACTTGTTCAAAGAAAGAAAAGGAAGGTCTCTCGGGTAAAAACAGCAAAGAAATACTTAGATCCGGAAAGTAGTCACTTTTCTCAGTTCTCTGCTGCTAGCACCACTCTGCAGGACCACGAGGAGCTGTTTCTGAGTAGTATAGACAGAAAAAAACACTCAGGGGTGGATTTTAAACAGGGAACTTCAAAAGAGCTGGAAATGGTCCAAAACAACCAATTACTACAAGCTCTTGTGCTGAGGTCACTCCTTCAGGGACATATAGGCTGCTCAAGGCTCCCCACTCCCACTGGTGAGCAAAGAAACTTCCTTCTATCCAAGTAAGGCAATGGACAACACAGGAACTACACCACAGTCCAGAATACAGCAAAGCCTGTATACTGGTCTAAACTAGTCGAGAAAGGCGGGAAAACAAGGATTTTTTTGTTTTTTTTTTGTTTTATAAGTTAAAAAGTACACAAAAATGCAGGAAAAACAGTAATAAATCACTTACACAGGCTAGCTCACTTTAGTGGGTAGCCTCAACAGTTAAATTTAACAACAAACTTTTGACCAAATGTAACTTTATGTGCAGATAATGTACAATGCAAAAAACAGGTAATAAAGCAGTATAAACTTGTTCAAAGTAAGAAAAGGAAGGTCTCTCAGGAAAAACAGCAAAAAATACTTAGATCAGGAAAGTAGTCGCTTTTCTCAGTTCTCTGCTGCTAGCACCACTCTGCAGGACCACAAGGAGCTGTTTCTGAGTAGTATAGCCAGAAAAAAAATGCTCAGGTGCGGATTTTAAACAGGGAACTTCAAAAGAGCTGGAAATGGTCCAAAACGACCAATTACTGTAAGTAATTAGTCACATTCTGAGAATCAAGGATCTACCAAATGATACAATAAGTTTGCTTAGTGAACTATTGGACATTATTTTGTCCAATAACTATGTAATCTTTGACAAAAAAATGTTTTTACAACTATCAGGGATAGCCATGGGGTCCCCGTGCGGTGCCAGTTTTGCCAATTTAGTAATGGCTGACTGGGAACACAAATTTGTCCTACAGAACAACTGGGTCCAAGACAAGGTACACTCCTACACTAGATTCTTGGATGACACCGTCATGGTGATAAGGGGTGACAATGACACAGCTAATGCAATTGTCAGTTACTTCAATGAAACAACTGACTTTTTGCAGTTCACATCACAATTTGGTGCAAATTCCATATCATACTTGGCTGTTCTGATTTGTAAAGATACAACTAGTGAATGCTACAACGCATGTATATATAGAAAAGAAATGTATTCTAATAGTTTCTTGCATTTTTCTAGCCATCACCCCTACCATCAGAAGAAGTCAGTAGTAAAAGGACAGTTGGTCAGGGCAGCTAGGATGATCTCCCTAGATAGAAACTTCTACTTAGAATGTAACAACTTGAATGAGATGTTCACTAGGAGGGGTTACCCTATACAGATGTTGAATCTGCTTATTAAAGAGGTTATTTACAAGCATACAAATGGAGTGTACAAACCTCTTTTAAGTCAAAACTGAATTGATACACCCACTGATGCAATAGGTATACATATTGAAGGGAACACCAACAGTAATGTACTCCAGAATTTTAGTAATTTTAATAATTTCATTATTTCATTCAGTGTAGATGCTCTTGACTTATGTGGGATCATCAGGAAGAACTGGGACCTAGTATGGTCAGACACCTTTATAAGTAAGAAAGTGGCTCATACACCTAGAATTACCTTCAAAAGAGGAGCTAATTTAAAAAAACCTAGTTGAAAGAAACTCTAAAACACTAGTCAGTAGATGTGGGATGTATAAATTTGTTATGTGTAAGTACTGTAAACATATGGATGTGGGTCAGAAGTTTAAGATCAAAGGCACTCAATACACCATCAGATTTAGATTAAACTGCCAGTCTAAAGGGGTCATATACCCAGTCCAATGCCAAATATGCCCCGCATTCTATATAAGGAAAACAGATAGGAAATTGTGGGAAAGAATATATGAACATCTATACCACATTGGCAAATTGAGCGAAGACAGTGCCCTAGCTAAATATACCCACGAATACATGGATCACAGGTTTTTATTCAGGGCAATAGACCAAATTGTACCCAATAGCATGGGGGGGGGGTCCAGTTTCACTGGAGTTAGAACATTTAGAAATAATATGGCAGTTGAACACCAATGCAGGCAGTATCCAGGTCTAAATGAAAGATGTTCTATTGTATGTATTCCTTAATTAAAAAGCCTTACTAGATAGGGTTTTACGTACAGAATTCATGTAAAGTATGTATTAATTGTACATAAGATCTTAAAAATCAACAATAGTATGAACGAACATGGGTTCACCATGTCATTTTAGTATTTTAGATATTTGGTACTTATAAAGTACAAAAACCTTTGTAGGTATTTTATGGTATATAAGAACATTTAGTATTGTTTCTTCTGTAGAGTTAGGGTTTGAGTTTTGCATGTGGGTGTGTCTAAATGTGTTTGTGACACCTTTGTAGTCTTTAGAAACTGTAGTTTCTATGAGTACTAGTTTTCAATTTGTTGTCAAGATGAATGGAATGAACGGATTAACTAATACTGGTTAATAACCTAACTAATTAACTACTGCTCACTGACTACTTAAGGGCTTGCTCTCAATGTTGTTTTTATCTGAAGAAGTCACAGTATTTACTGCGACAAAAAGCGCTTTATCTTACGTTTTGTGTTTGGTGCCTTCCTTCCTGCAACCAGTTTTCAGATTTGTGTTCTTTCATCGGCTTGTATCTTGCATCACAGTAACTTTTTTCTTTTTATCATCAGTGTATAATTCTTTAATGTGATTTGATTTAATTATTTTCATTCAAGAAGCTATTTTGTGTAAAGATTTTGGATTTATTCAGGAATTCCTTAATTTAATCTTTTTTGAGTTTATTTTAATTTTATGATTTAAGATTTCTGAATATTTATTTTGTAGTTTATTTCTTTTGCTGAAATATTATTACCAATTTGGCCTTCTAATTTCAGTTTATCAGTTTTCTCTTTTAATTCAATTAATTAATTGTCCATTGCTTCTACTTTAATGAATGCCAGTTTATAATTTTTCCATCTAAATCCAAATTGAGAGCATCCCATATATAAACTTCTGATACATGTTTAGTATTATTAAATTCTATATATGTTTGTATATCTCTGTTAACGAATTTTTTGAAGTCATTCATATTGGCAATATATGCCTTAATTCTTTTAATGTGAACATTATTGTTGCAGTTCAAAAAAATTCAAAAGATCCAAAATTGGGCATGAAACTACTTTAACGTTTTCTAAGTAAGTAGTTAATTCATTTGAAACAACAACTCTATTAATTCTTGCTTGTGTGCCATTTCTATTTGAGAAATGGGTAAAAAAGAGAGAATCATTAACAAAAAATACATTAATATAGTTTATATTGTATAGCTTAATTAAATTTATTAATGCTTTGGCTGTGGCTGAACTTCTGCATTTCCCCTTAGTATTAGTGTCATTTTCATTTAATATACAATTAAAGTCTCCTGCTAAAATAAGGTATCCATTTCAGTCTTGGATGATCTGATCTAGAAGAGCGTTGGATGTTTTGATGCCCATACTAGGTATCCATTATATATTAACAAAAGAGTATATCTTCCTATTAATTTCTAAGTTAACTAGACAAAACATACCTTTATCATCATTATATGTACTGAATATATTTGGTGTAGGTAAATAATTTTTCCACAGAATCACTACTCCTCTTCTTTTTTGATTATATTGCAAACTAGCTATTACTGTATATTGTTTATTATTGAGTCTATCTATATAATTTGTTAATAAATGTGTTTTTTGAATAAATATAGCCTGGGGAAAATAAATTTAAGTGTGTATATATATATATATATATATATATATATATATATATATATATATATATATATAAACAACTCCTTTTGCAACCATTATTCAATCCATTGATATTAATTGAAATACACATTAAACACACCATTTATTCTATCCCAACTAGATTTTATTTAAGAAATTTTGAGATTTAAGATGTGATAATATGTGTAAACCACTTGAATAGTGAATGTGAATAGAAATAAATCCTGTGGACTTTATGTTGGCACAATTATATAAAGTGCATGAAACTTTAGACACCAAAAAAATATAAAAATGTTTCAAGAAATATAAAACGTAAAATTATTCTATCATTCCTCACATGGAGTATAAAACTCTAGACTTAGAAAGCAGTTCTATCCAAGTCCTCCTACCTAACAACAGAGGCAGTTCCAGTATTCCTTAACTATATCATGCTAATGAAATAAAAAAAAGAAAACAAAAATATTATATATACTGTATCAACTTTCATCTAAAACTAAGTCTCTTTATTTTAAGTAATTTATTGTGTATATGTTTTAAGAAATTCTGTATAGTGAATCAGAGTAAATCTAAGCATAATCAAATATAATTCAATATTTTCCAAAATAATAGCAAATAATGGCATTGGTCAGTGGTTGAAAAAACAAAATATATCTATGGGTGACCTTACTGTGTTACAATACTGGGATGTCTGTAATTAGTTTTTATATGTCTAAGATTTTATCAGGCATGTAATCTTTTACCTTACTGAATTTTTTTTTCACATTTTCATTTACTGTTCTTTGCTTTACTAATAGTAGTACATTACATATTATTACTTTTTTCTTGTATAATTAGTTTAAGTTTAACAAAACTATATAATTCAGATATACAATTTGGTAATGAATAAATATATTAAACCAATATGATGTTGAAGTGGTATTAACAAAATATAAATAAGTTCACTTAATAGATCTTAGCTTAAATATTTGCAAATAGAAGTCTTCATAAACAATTCAAAATAGGCAACATGACATTTGTTCAATCTCATTTCCTTATACTGATCCAAAATATATTTTGCCCAGTTTTCTATAAGTTGTTAGAATCCAATCCATATACATGTTACTTTCATAAGAAATCACAGTTCATTTAAATCCTTAACAGACCATGTTAGGCATCTAGGAAACCAATTTTTATTAACCTTCAAACACTTGTTACTAAATATAGTGTAACATGTATTGCTTTTGTTAAAGAACTGATTGTAAAGAACATTTGATATATTTATTAAAATTGTCTAGGTATAGTAATCCATTAGCGAACATATTCTGAGTGCTGATTTATGAAACTTGATATTTATTTGTATCAACAATCTATTTTAAATAAACACATTCCTTGTACTATATAGTTGCTATGGGTTAGTTTTCATAAGATTAAAGATACTTCTTACTAAGCCAAAAGAATAAGACAGGACATAATACCAACAAGTATTAATATTCCCAGAGAAGGGCGACTGTGGTGGTGCAGTGGTTATTGTTGCTGCCTCACAGCAAGAGGTTCTCCAGTTTGATTCTCAGCTGGGGTGCCTTCTGTGCAGAGTCTGCATGTCCTCCCTGCAGTTGTGTGGGCTTCCTCTAAGTGCTCTGGTTTCCTCCCACATCCCAAAGACATGCTGCAGGTGGATTGAACACTCTAAATTGGCCCTAGGTGTGAATGTGTGCATGCGTGTGCCTTCTGTGGAAAGTTGGGCACCAGGCTGGCAACCTGACACCATAAAACTCCACTGCAAATTGTTCTGTGGACCGTTGTTCCACTGTGGTGACCTCTAACAGGAACAGTCAAAAGAAGAAGATTAATATTCCCAGAGGAGAGAAACTTTAGTTGTATTTTAAGAATGTGCTGAAGATTGGTTTTATAGATCAACATCTGAAAGAGAAAACATAAACTTTCAACTGATTCCATAAAATTACATAAGTTGGTTTCCTGAGCTAAATTGTTCATTTACATTGTGTGAAATATCATGAAACTATATCTTCAACTACAAGTTTCACTATACAAGTTAAAGATACAAATGTCCTTTATATACTTGCACTTGTAAATTCTTTTGAATATGACAATTTTATACCAGCATTAATAGCTTATCAATTACATTAAAATAATAGTATAACTGATATTCTAGATAACATGAATTTAACCAAACTAATATAAGTTGCAAGATCAATTGTAGAGCTTCAAAGCAAAAAGCAAGTGATTTCCATAATTTGTACCAGGAATCTCTTAAACATGTTTAAGATACATTGTTTATAAAAGCATAATACGCATTAGTAATTTTCAGTAACCTATCGTAAGTATTCCATGTATCAGTAGAGAAATGGCTGTCATAAAATACCAGTATCAGATATACTTTTCACTAAAGTATTTTAAGATATTTCCAACAAACAGAGCTTTGCAGAGGCAACCAAATAGTATGAAAATATCCACTCTCAGAGAAATAAAAATATATAGTCCTTTATTGGTGCACAGGGGTAAGCGCTTTTACAGTTCCCTTCGTCTGACGAAAACACTTACCCCTGTGCACCAATAAAGGACTATATATTTTTATTTCTCTGAGACAGGATATTTTCATACTCTTTGGTTGCCTCTGCCACACTCTGTTGGTTTTATTATTTACTTCTTTGTTTGTGGCGAGGTATTTACTCCATTGGGTGTGCTTTATTTTTTTGTTTTTTTATTACTAACTTTTTCTATTACTAATTTTAAGATATTTCTTGAGATCTCTCTTTAATTTATTGTAATAAATTTTGTGAGTACTCTTCAGTCTCTCTAGCTTGTCAGAGAGCCTGTCATTAATATATGAAGCATCATTCTCAGAATAAGTTTATGTACTAATGTGCTGAATGCTGCTTGGATTTTGTTATTCAGAAAGCAAACGTGTAAAGGCAGTCAGACAATTTTAACACTTATACTTGAAGTGAATGCATTATAATGTTATTCTATAAATTATTGTTATATGTAGCCTTGAAAATGCAATATCTTCATAGAAAAACATTTTATACTGCCAATAAGATATATATATATATATATATATATATATATATATATATATATATATATATATATATACAGTTCTAAATAAGTGTTTGTAGGTTTATGAGGGTATAGCAATTCTACAATTACCAAATCCTACACAAGCCCAGCTGAGGAATCCAATCAACAGTATCCCCTTACATCAGTCAGATTCACTAGAAAATGAGATGTTAATTATTAAGTTACAAGTTGCCATATTTGTTTGTATTAAGGGATGATATACCAGTTTAAGTTGCTATTATTTATCTATTTCCAATTCTTTCTTTAGTATCATAGCCAGAATGTATTTCCTGATCTCCAAACTTCTGATCAACATTAAGTGTACACAAGATTAGAGATGTTCTTCTAAAACATTAATATTAATTATATCTAATGCAACATTCTTAATAAACAGCTATTGCTTAGCTTTATTATTATTGTTCACTTATAATATACTATAAAGGAGACTGGAATCCCAAATCAGTTTTTCAAAACCTCTATGCTGGGCATTATCTTTTTGTCTTAAAGAAATCAGCACCTGAGCTTTTATACTATTTTCGATCTGAAAATTTAACCAACACTGAAAAGGATATAGTTTTTATTATGCAGGTGTAGATGTTTTGGTTATTACTAATGAATTCTATAACATATCAATACTATTTATTGTAAAATAGTTTAACTTCACTGCATTGCCATGAGATACTAATATTAATAATGGTACCTACCTATTCTCCACCTATTCATTAATTTTCAACAATTATATCCCAAAAATTTATTTTATTCCATTTTAAAAGCAATGCACAAAATATCTCTCACTATTTTCCAAACAGAAATTGCTTCTATGTTTAAACAAAGTGTCTCCTAATTTTCAACTTTCTCCAGTCTCCCACCTAAATCCATGCAGAGACTACAAATCAAGCTGTGATGTCAGTTTACTTTACAAACATGGTGGGAAGACTAACAAAACTCATGCGTGAGATTGAGAAAAAGTGTCATCTGAAAACGACCTTTGCTCACGCTTCTTTGGTTAGATTTGTAAACTGTGCTATTAGATCTATAATGGTCAAGGTATTATCTTTACATCCAAAAAAAAAAAAAAAAAGTCAGTCTCCAGTAATCCAAATCAGTCATACCCACACGGATGCTATCCTCCCAATGAAATCTTGCCAGCCACCAACAACAAAGCCAGGCCTCATCAGTCTGCATACAGCCACCACTAAACACTAAGCCCCATTCAGATCAAATCCATCTAATCTTTCTAAAATGTCATCTATTTCTCCACATAAACAGTTTATCCATGCCAAGACAAAGCTCCAACCAATCACCGTGACATAACCAGCAGTTCACTTCACCAACCGACAGCTTCCGAGAACAAGCTGCACATCTACCATTAGCCAAAAACATTGATTTTAAAAGTAACAACACTCTACACAAAACAAAGAGCTATAACACCAGTACAAGCAGCTTCATCCAAACTGGGAACCAACACAATACCAGTAGACCATGATCGCAGCTAAAATATCATACTGCAGCACTAAAACAAATTTACAGAGTCCATCTACAATTCCTGGACATCTCAAGTTTATGCAATTGACAATATGAACTTCAAATCCATCCAGATCAGTCACTCAATAAGTGCCATAACCATGAGCATAGAGATAAATATCCATGAATCAAAAAATAATAAAAATAATAAAAATAATAAAAAGGGGAAAAAAGGAAGAAAGTAACTGCACCCATTAACCTCAAGCAGCTATTGAAACCGAGCTGGTCATCTAACACTGAATCGCAGCCAATAGTCTGAGATAAACCTGAACTGAAAGTGCAGTCAGCCACAATACCCCTCCCCATCATATATTAAATTGGGATCCGGACAGATCACCAAATGCACTTTCCACCGAATGATTATCGGTGGGGCATATTTACGGGAAAGTGCTTTTCACCGAAAAAGCACTTTTGAGTAAGTACGCCTGTTCCGGAGATCGTACTGCTGTGCGGGTAAGGGAAAATTCCCTTTTCCCCACTGTAGTGTGATCTCGGAGTGAGAATATTAAAGTAGGGAGGTGTGGGGGGCACAGTCCCCCACATGGGGGGTGCAGGGGGGATTGCTCCCCTGCATAAATGTAGATTTGTTTTTTTTTCTTTTTTTGATGCACTTTAATGAAAGCGCTTTTCAGTGAAAAGCGCTTTTGTTAAAGTGTGTTCAGTGATAATGGATTCGGGCTTTTGCACTTTCGTGCAAAAGTCCTAGATCCATTAAACTATATTACTTAATCAGGATAATAACTTATGAACTCTTATTGTAGTATATTGGTTATAAGGTTAAATAATAAAATACTACAAATATATGTACAGTTTTTAATGTGTTGAAAGTTAATATAGTATTTAATATTAAAAAATGTGCCAATGCAGATGGTTAAATATAATAAAACTAACAGATTTACCTTAAAGTTGCAGACATCCAAATTTTCTTCTTAAGGCAGAAGAGCTTGAGTGAGCCATTAAAGAAAACTACTTTTTGTATATAATAGACATAAAACCATTAAACAAATTCAAAAGTAGCGTAATTGAATAATCACTTTTCTTTTTAATTTGTTCTTTTTTTCATTAATTATCCAGCCATTTCTCTCAGCCATTCAAGATGCTGCTATTCCAATCCATTTCTTCTGGTTGTTCAATTATATTTTTTTTCTTTCAGAAAAGATAATGAAGAATCTAAGTTCTCAAAAATTCTTGTCTCATCTGGAAGAAATAATTTTAGTATAGCTGGGAAAAGCAAATGTACCTTAGTCTGTTTTTGCTTGATTTCCTTAATTGATATTTATTTACTTAACATTTGTTAACAGAGAAATTCCAACTTGGAACATAGCCAATTTTCAGCAGAGGCCCAGGGTGAAACACTCCAGATGCATGTCTTTGAATGTGGGAAGAAAGCGGAGCAACCGGAGGAAACCCACATGAATGCAGGGAGGATATGCAGTCTCCACAAAGAAGGCACTTTAGTCGAGAATCAAACCAGAGAACCTCTTGCTGCGAGGCAACAATGTTACTGCTGCACAACTGTGCCATCCATAATAGTCAGAATTAATTAGTCCATAATAGTAAAAAACACTTCCTTTTCAAGATTACTGTCGAAGAATAGTCATTGTCAAATCTTATTATTTTCCCATCTAACTTGATGGGAGATTTTTAGCATACTGTTTTGAGAATTAATTCTGTCTTGTGAAGAAAAAAACTTGACAATAGTAGATTTCAGTGTGGTATTCTTATCAGAAGGAATCACTGTTAGAGATCTGTGTGCTCTCTCAATGCAATAGGGAATTGCTTCGGCAGATCAAGGATGTTAGGGAACAAGGATGTTACAAAGTTTATTATGCTATTACCTTCTATTTTCTCCTACAAACCAAAAATACGGATATTATTTCTTCGAGATATATTTTCCAAATCATCTAATTTACTCAGCAATAGTGTGTTTGTTTTAATAGGAACTCAGTGTTGTTTTCTTCTTCTGACAGTCTTTTTTCTACATAATTTAAAGCATCTTCTATCCCGGAAATCTGTATTTTCTGTTGGTTAAGGGACTCCTGTATCAGTTCCATCTGCTTTGTATATCTTGCCATGAAATTGTCTAATTTGTTGCCCATTTTATCCATTTTCCTGGATATTGGTCAAACCCACTTGAAACTCCTTCTTCAAGGAAGTGTCTTGAGAGTTTTTTTGTGTGACTCATCTTGTTGATGCATACATCTTCCAAATGGTTGTTTGAGAAGAACATATAGGAATAATTAAACAATTTTTAGTTGTTATTGAAGAGGAAAGTTTAGCTTATTAACTCTTTATGAAAATACAAGGATATGATAATAAAAATAAAACTTCCTGTCAGAAATATGATAAGAACAGCACAGCTGATGAATTCTGCTTTTGTCTCCTATGCATTCTGGCCATGCCCCCCACATGAACATCCTTTCTGTGTGCTTGCATATTGAAGCACTTAAAGAAATATGAACAATTATGCATACATTAATAATTAATAGTATAAATACTCAATTTATCTCAAGCTGTGCATGTTACAATGCACATCACTGATGATTGTCACATACACCATCTAAGGTTTTACCTAATGTTATGTTATGTTTCAAAAGTCAGTTGATATTAGAAATATTAATAAACATATGGAAGTATTGTACATCTTTATAATTCATAACAAGCAACTAGCAATATCTCCAATATACTAATTTACACATGGGCAGTCCCAATGTATTTTTTGTCTTCCACAAAGACATTTTACACTATACTCCTCAATAATATACAACTCCATCGGGTCTACTTTCTTTACGCAAAAGCTTAAAATGGTGAATGCATATGCATTGAACCATATGCATTGAAAGTGCGAACCATCAAAAACTGTAAACAAAAATCTCCGTAGGTGGAGATTTTCATTTACTTCAATGTAGTGCGATCTCGGATTTGGTATATTTAAGTAGCGGGGGGTGTGGGGGGTGCATGGGGGCTTGCCGCCCTGCCTACAGCTGTTACATGTCATGTTTGTTGTGTAGTTCCGTTTTTATTGTGTTTTGATGGTTTCTCAGTTTGATGGATATGCATTCGCTGTTTTATGCTTTCACGTAAATAAAGTATTCCCGCTCCATCAACTCATCTCCTCCTATCTTAACTGTTAATTGTTGAGTATTATCTGCATGCAACCTTGGCATGTTTAAGGATTACATAAATGCTTCCATTTATGTTATTTTCTTGATTTATCTGCTTTATTCAAATTTTCATAAAATTTCCAACTATCTCCAATACATTTACAGGATCTCTAGTTGTTTTTCTTGTTATAGGCTCACTAAATTTGTCATCAAGCTTTTCTACTTTCATTTGCTTAAATCCTTGAGCCAAAATGTTTTGTGCTCTGGAATTATTTAAAAAAAAGTTGCTTAACCACAATCTTTCAAAGCTCATGCATATTATCCAGGTACTCCTTTATTTTATCTGTAGCACTTTGTAAATGCGCCTCTGCTTGTTTTATGAGATTCCCAATATTCTGTAATATTTTAACCTTTGTTTACCTCTGTAAATAATTCTTACTTCTTAAACATATCGCTTTTTTTCTTTTATTTCTACTCTATCTTTAAACTCCACTTTCATGTAATCCCACTCACTAGCTGTAACTTCTGGAGTATTTGCTATCTTCCCTGATAACTCCCAAATAATTTCAACTACCTTTCCTTAAATCCTTCTCTTTTTAACATATAGGTGGGGAAGCACCAGCATCTCATCTTTGCTTTATTACCCTACAGTTTTATATTAGCAATTATTGGCATATGATCTGAAACAGTTTTCAGATGTGGGTCAAAGTTCTCAATTAAATGCATATGTTCCTTTGAAATCTAATTTCTGTCTAATCTAGTCTAGTTAATGTACCTTGCAGGAAAAAAGATGAGATGTACCACCAAGGCTGTTGTGAGACAAACATGTCATGTTAGAAGCCAAATTATTTTATCCTGCATTTTGTCTACTTGTTGAGACCACCTTTGGTAACATAGCATTTTTGTTTTTACCTAGTTAATGTACCTTGGGGAATAATATGTAAATTTCCAATAAGATTCTATTACTGAAATCAGGTCTTCCATACCAAATATTTTCTTAACATTCTTCAGAAATCTACTCTATTTTTTTATATTTCCCTTCTAATCCCCTCAATACATCTCATTGTTGTAAATCACATTCCAGTGCCCACCTATAAATAATGTTCCTTGCTGGAGCTCCATAATAGTACTTTTAGGTGGAATATAAATACACACCAACATAATCCTAATCCCTTGCCAGTAGCTTCTTACTATCTCAAATCTGCTATTAGTATATTTTTCTTCTCTTTTATCACTATTGGAGCTCATTTAGCAATTAATATAAGTACTCCTCTTTTCCTCTGTCACTGATATACTGCTGAATATCCATCATGAAATCCTTTCTTTATCAAATTCACATGCTCAGCTCTTTCAAAATGTGTCTCATGTAGCATAGCTATTTGCTGAATTTCTTAATATAATCCAATATTCTTTCATTTTTATCTGTACCTGTGAGACCATTCACATTCCAAAATAATATGGACAGTGTCACCATTATGATAAGAAGTTGTTGTTCCCACTTATTAAATATGATAGATTTTTAAATGTCTGTTTCCATCTTTTGTGAAACATGTACCCAAAATGTTAGGCAAGTTGATCCTCTATACATTTTTTTTATCATTTTTAACACTGGGACCTATGACACATTTTACAAGACTTTTTTTTTTTAAAGTAAACCCTTAACAAAACAAAACAAAACAAGAAAAAAAAAAAAAAACTCCCCCCACAGAACGTTTTAACTTAATGCAAACTCACTATGTATATCTTCAAATAATGACATTTAACCTTCCTAGTAGGAACAATTATCCCAGATGGTCAGCTGCAAACATCAGCATTAATTAATCTAAAGTTAAGGTTATACATGTTAAGATGCGTGTTACTGCCTATGCTTCTACTTATTCTAATTGGTGTCTATTCTTTTTTATCTTTATTCTCTTACCCAGCTTAGAAAAACAACTTGCATGCTTCCAAAAAGTATTAACTCTTAGTCTTTAAGAAACCAGTACATTGGCTTTTATTGCCCTATAATCAACTTGTTTCCATGGAAATATAAGAAAAATTAAAATGTAGCCCTCAATTACAGACTTCTAAAGACAAGCTGAAACAGTTTTTGCTAAAGGAAAACATTTCATTACATTTAGTGTAATCTTATTTAATTGATTCCACTTAAACCTTGTTATTAGATTAAGCCAAGGGTCTTAATCCAGACCTCTTTTTCTCCTCTTTTATCACTACTGGAGGTCCTCTAGCAATTAATATAAGTACTTCTCTTTTCCTTTGTCACTGATATACTGCTGAATATCCATCATGCACCTATGCAAAATTAAGAGAAAACATACCAGCTCTATATGTGTTATGATCTGTGCACTTTTGCACTCCACCCTCCACCTGTAAAACCCAAGATTACATAAACATGCTTTTGTCTAGCCTGTTCCCCTTTTGCATTGTAATGCCTACATTTCTTAATACTGAAAAAAAAAAAGGAAAAGAGAAAAAGGCATTTCTTTACTTTATCTTTATTGCGTACAAGAGCAATTAAAATGCTTTTTAAGAACAGAAATGTTTTTTTCTTACAGTTACTGTTTTCCATCTTCTTCCACCCCTTTGATGTTCTTCCAAACATTAATGACATGGAGTGAAGCAAATTCTTTTCAGCTTCCTAGAAGTTTAATTTAGTCAACAAGAGTCTCCTCTTTCAACGTTTTATTTTACACCCGTGTTTCATAAAGGAGATTGATGCTTTTCAGTCTCAACATGTATTCACTAATTTCCATGTTGCTGGTCTTCTTCCTGTTCATCTCCATCCCCCAATTCCAAAATTATGGTTCAATTCCAAGGCACTCCTGATTTGTCTAGTCATCTCCTGTGCTTTTATGTGTCTCTCAACCATTTCCTTCGGAAAATTGGAAAACATTTTACAGGCAAATTCTCTCCATGTGCTTTATTATCAAAAAAATGGGAAGTAGTCCCCTCCTGCTCGATGACTCACTTTTTGTTTTGCAAATCTTTTCATTTCCTCCTTAGCCTGTTTTGCATCAAAAATTACTTTGATCTGCCAGAAAAAAAATATTCTGAAGACAACTGAATACAGCAGCTTGAATCTCATGCCTGCCACTTGACATTCCCTGATTGCTGGAATACATTTGTTTCTTTTCTGCATGCTGTACAGTGAATAATCATTTTCTGCACTGTACTATCTTCAACTTTTAGTAGTTTGTCCTTTTGTCACAATTTTTTTTTCATAACCAATTATTTTTGCTGATAGGTTTGTATCCTTACTAATACAGGAGTTGGCTGCATTCTTATGACCAGATTTGGAGCATACACTGGACCCCACCCAGTTTGGGTTTGTGAAGGGCCGATCCTGTCTCCTGAATCTGATTGACTTCTTCGAATCAGTCTCCAGAGCTGTGGACGAGGGTAAGGCAGTCCACACAGTCTGTCTGGACCCTGCCAAGGCCTTCAACACCATCCCCCACTCTGGAATCATAGATAAACTTACTAAGCTGGGCATAAATCCCTACGTCACTCGATGGGTTGCCAACTGGCTTACTGACAGAATCCAGCTCCAGACAAGTGACAAGTGGAGTACCTCAGGGTTCAGTCCTGGGACCACTCTTGTTTGGCATCTACTTCTCTGAAGTACAGTCCAACACTAAGGGACTCTGGCTAACAAAGTTTGCAGATGACTGCAAACTGGGAGCCATTATTGAATCCCCAAATTATTTGGATATTCTACAAAAGGGCCTTACAGAAACAGATGTCTGGTGCCAGAACCATGGGCTCAAGCTTAATGCCAAGAAATGTATAGTTATCCCCTTTGGAAAAAAACATGTACCCATGAATTACCACATAGGTGGCAGGACACTAAACATCGAAAGTATGATGAGAGACTTAGGGACACAGGTGGACAGTGGTCTCACTTTCGATAACCACATCGCCACAACAGTCAAGAAATCCTTCTATGTTGCACACCTCATCACTAAGGGCTTTTCATCCAGAAAAAAGGAGGTCATTGTCCCACTGTACTCATCCCTCATTAGACCCATTATAGAGTATAATGCCCCATTTGTTATGTACCTCACAAGACATCTACAACAGCTGGAAAGGCCACAGAAATACCTCACTAAAAGAATCAAAGGCCTAAAACAGATGCCATATGCTGACCATCTAAAAAAACTCCAGCTATACTCTGTGGCATATTGTCTACTCAGCGACGATCTCTGCTTAACATACAAGGCCCTGTCAAACCCTGAGCTGTTGGACATGCTCCACTTAAAGAAATCCCAATCCCTCAGAGCCACATGCTCCACGGATCTAAACCTTATCATCACAATGAACAAAACATGCTGGAGGGATAGGTTCCTGACTCAGAGACTCCCCATTCTCTGGAATAGACTGCCCATACATGTCAAGCAGAATGCCTCATTGGCCCTCTTCAAAAGGAACCTTAATGATTGGATGGGAGATAGAAAATTCACCCCGGGGATCATGTCAGTTGCCCTGCTAGACAGGGGCCCAGAGAAGTAAATATTGTGGGATGAAATATCCAGGGAATTGTTATGGCTAGGCTTGCATAGGCCTTAGAGCCGATAGCCTAGTACCAACCTATGAACCTATACACAGATTATTTACAGTTCCTGCTGTGGAATATCAGTCCAGTTGTTTATTTGTGCCTTCACAGAATTAATATAGTCTGCTTCTTTTAATTTCTCTGGTACAGCAGAATGTGCTCTGTCTTCTGGTTCTACCATTTTTTAAACATTTCTTCTTCAACTGTCTCATACTCAGCCAGCATTTTCTTCATTTCAACCTCTGATTTTTAGTTTTATCAGCTCATCTAAATATCTGTTTAAAGCTTTTTCCATTTTTTCCAGCCTTTTTATTTGTGTTTATATACTCCTTCGGTGTTTTATTTATTTTAATCATCCCTGAGCACATTTAACTTATTTTTTCTCTAGATTACTTCAAGCCATGTCTTGCACCAAAGCTCAAACCTGAACTGCTGTTTGCTGAATAGCTTAAGAATTCATCCCAGTAAATGTTTTCTCTTCACTTTTTCTAGTTGATTCTTTCAGTTCCTCTTAGTTTCTTCTTTGCTGGCATCCAGGCAGTGTAGTTATAGCCAGTAAATGAATTTACTAAAAGGGACAGAGTTCATGGCCCTTGTCTTTTGGTTTCTTTTTTCACACTGGTTGAGCTGAAGTTAAGCTGTTAATCAGTGTGCAGCCATCATGGAAAGTCCAACAACCTTATTTTTTTAACTGATTTTGGACTATAGTCAATATGTTCCATGCATTCCAAGAAAATTACCAAAAAAATGTATTTAGTAAAGGGAATTGAGAGATCATCATTAAATAGCATAACTTCTGGAAACAAGACATTAACAATCTTATTACCTCAAAACACAAATCAATTGCAATCAGATTAGAAGAACATTTAGAATGAATGCTTTTAGAGAACTGAAAAAAGTTGCAATTTTTAGAAAAAGAAAGCTCAGGAGAATGCTCTTTCACTTGAGAAATTAAGTACAAAAACTCAGAAAGTACACAAAACTTGAGGAGGTACATGTTATTTGGAGAATCAATGGGTCAGGATTCTTGGTACAGATAAATCACACCATCCAAGATAAAGAACTTTAGATAGGTTAGGTTTGTGCTAACATGAAAGCAGAAAACATGACCATCTCCTGAAGGAGGGTGCTGACATCTGCTATATATGACATACACTTAGGTATGAATTGTGCCAAAGTATTAATTAGCTTAAACCTAAGAAAGTATACCCCAAAACAGAACTTTATACTAAGTGTAGGAGCATTTCAACTTTTGCCACTCATTTAGGGTGATTCAAAAATAGTTTTTTGTGAACTCAACTGCAAAAATATTCAAAAAATACAGAATAGCATGTTGTATAAGAGGTACCCAAATTCAGAAACTTTATTAATGACTTAACTGGATTTAACAAAATATAAAGAACATAGGGCTTTAGCTGAAGTTCTTTATTTCAGAGGTTAAAGGAAACAGGACAGGTGAGTCACTGCCATCCTGTTGTTAGTTTTGTTGTCAGAATTAAGCATGTTAAGATTGTGTAGAGTGCACTCTTGACTGAGTGCACTTATGCTCATGTGGTGTATATTTCAAAAGGACGGATATCAGTTTCTGAAGGTTAGTGTTTGTTTTAAGTGCAAACGCCAAAATATTTAGGTATACTGAACATTTCAACATTAGGGGTTGGAATGTTTGTATGCATGCTCGTGAGGTTGGCTGAAAGTTAGAGTAAAGGGTAATGAAGAGGATGCATTTAGTGCTGCGTGTGCATGGTGCAGTATGAGTACATGTCTCAGTGTCTTTTGTAGTGATAGAGTTACAGAAATGATTTTTCTAGGGTAAATTGTGGGGTCAGGGTTAGGAATAAGGCTAAGGATAAGGTCAGCACAAATTAGGAATGTGGTGCTGGGGGCATAGTGAATTCAAGTGGTGATTAAGCTGTGCTACCTGTTCATTAATTAATAATTTCCTTCTTAGGAAAATAAGGTCTTGGATGCAGAAATTCTAAGCCTATAATTAGAGATGCTGATCCATGGTAAGTATATAAAAGTGTCCTTGCTAACAGAGGTCCTTGCATGAATGCCATTTCACAACATTCATTTTTGCAGTGCTTTGGTGACATTCTTGGTGACAATCCTAGACTTTGAGACTATAATTATCTGAATATTTATTGTGATTCTGGTCATACAAATTCTTATCAAGAAGCACATTTTATGGATAGACTTAATTATTTTCACTTTTCATAAACTGGTTCATACTTCCACTCACTTGGCTACCTCTCTGGGCTTTGTCTTATTAAATACAGAGGGATTAGTGCGTAACTTAAGGATAGATCAGCCATTGGGAATAATCATTTAATCACTTTTGATCTAACAGGTATTAAACAGCAGAAAATTAAAATAATTCAGTATGATTTTGAAAAAAAAAGGATTTTAATTAATATCAATGGTATATGAGATTAATCATGGACCAACAGAATAACAGCTGGACATTCTTTAAAATGAATGTAATAAATACTTAAAATGAAAGATGCAAAAAGGTAAGAATGGTTTTCAAAATAAACCACAATAGATTTAAAAAATAAAAAAGTATTTAATAGAATGAAAGGGATTCATAGGATGTATAAAATGAATAAAATTATTCACCATCAAATGATTATATGATATTGCTAAAGAAATTAAACCTAAAATTAAGGTTAAAAAGAAGACGTATGAAAAAAGTTTGGAAAACACAAGGGACAATAATAAACTGATGTATATGTATATCAGCTAAATATATATGACCCAAATTGATCTGGGACTAGTTCCCATTGATGGGAGACAAATATTAACAAACAATTTCATATCAAGGTTATTGTGAAATTTTCAACATTCATTTTCTCAGCTTATGTTCTTTGAGGAGAGAGGTGAGTAATAGGATATTGTAAGAAGAACTAAATTATCAATACCAAATAATTTTATAGGAATCAATCATCAAGGTAATAGGTGGAGCAAAAATGCACTATGGGATCAGACAGTATTCTATTCGCTATTGCTAAACATAACTTATCATGATATAGTTAGCCCTTTGACCAATATGTTTTGAATTTTACAATGTGATATAGTCCGCGAAGATTGGGTAAAATCATATTTTGTTCCATTTTACAAGGCAAGTAATGAACATAACATACTAAGTTACTAACAAAATAGTTCGACATCTGCAATAAAGAAATGTTTTGACTATTGTTTACTGCAATACCTGATGAAAAAAATTGTATGGTGTCAAAACTGAAAGTATACAATATGGTATTAAGGCATGGCATTTGGCATTAATCTGTCAAAGTACATTTTATGAAAATATATCTGAGTTGAGAGACCAAGGTAAACAGTGCTTGCTGGCATATTTGGATGCAACAAAGGTTTATGAAACTTTATTTCATATCCAAATAATAATAACATTTTGCTGTGTAGGAGTATGTCCCTATGTTATTAATTGGATAAAAATCTAATTGCCTATGAGGAGCATTGTGTATTAATACAAGGTTTTAAATCATCCTGGAAATTAACTAAAGCAGGAGTCCTTCAGGACTCTATATTTGCAGCAATAAGTTTTAGTATGGTCTTTTCTGAGTTTCCTGTTTTATCAAAATATTGCTCCTGCTAATGCAGATGATTGCAAAATTGGGACAATGACAGAAAAAAAAACAGAAGATGTAAATCATTTGAATGAGCATTTAGGTTCAGGTTTGGCTTGGTCAGATATCACGTGCTTAAAATTTAACATCAGAAAAGTAAGATGATGTTCTCTGGTTTGAATAAGCATATTACAATTAGACTGAAGCAGCATGTACTTAAAATAGTGTACTGCGTAAGAAACCTAAACACCATAACTGGTACGTTATTTATTTTAAAAAATATTATTTTAGATAGAAAAACAAGATCAATGATATACATTACTGTATTACATAAGATAAATAAATAATGTAATGTGATTGCATTGAGTACATTGAAGAAAGTGATTGTCAGGTAAATAATGGTGTCAGTTAGTGGTGTCATGTATATATGCAATCAGCCAAAGTTAAATCTTGCCTATAAAAACTACCTGATAAATTAACCTCAGTCCCACATTACTCAATGAGCAACTATTTTTCCCAATGAGCAGTTTTAATACATTTAGTTAGAACTATTTAGGTCTTGGTTACATTATTACAGCATCCAAAACTATTGCTGCTCTAAGGATATCTGATTTGGGTGCTGGGCAGCATCACTGGATAAGTTAACTGTAGATTACACCAAGTAAACACCCATCCCTCACTTGACTGCAAAAACCTTCCACTCTTATTTCTTGTAAAGCACACATTATGACCTACAAACATGGGTAGGCACCTTCCTGCTATTTCTGCATCTAGTTTGGTAGACATGGGCATACTGAGGCAATGTAGCAATTGCTTTCTGTACTCTGACAACCACTTATTTCTGGAACATGCAAATAAAGCATGTGAGAGATGTAGCTACACAATACCAATGGAAGCTAGACTCTCACATACAGACACAAATAACATCAAACAGGTTGTTAGCGACAAATACACATACACACACACGCGCGCGCGTGCGCGCACACACACGCACATACGCACACATGCACACACACACACACACACACACACACACACACACACACACACACACACACACACACACACACACACACACACACACACACACACACACACACACACACACACACACACACACACACACACACACACACACTTCACTTGCAAAGGACAAGACACACAGAACCACTTATGTGGAGGTGCTGACATGTAACTTACCCAAATCTCAAAGGCCTCTCAGACGCAGTCCTCAGAAACTCCACATATACACAAACAATAAAACTTCCATCACAACACATAAAACCACATCTCACTGTGTCTCATCTACCAAACCCATAAGGTGTAACACCCCACAACCCAATATTTTGGTCATAGAAGATTTTACTGTGAGACAGACTGATGACCCTCTCACCAGACTGGATAAGAAGAAGGTCAAATTAGTTGCCGGTCAAGGGGCATGATCTCCCAGATAACACAACCACTTAGGTCACTTAACCACAAATACCAGTAATTCTCAATTATAGTCCATGTGGGTGTAAATGACCTAAGATTTACCTCCTAGACTATATGAAAAGAGAAATGATTGAGTTCTCAGAATACGTGTCATAGGCAGTTATTAGCATAACACTGAATAACATTCTTCAGTCTCCAAGGATGATGTCACAATACCAACAGAAAATTATTGACTTTTACAACTGGCTCAGCTACTGTTGTCATTCTAAAGGAGTCTAATAGTTGTCAGCCTGGGAGAACATGGTTGACAGATTATGCTGCTTTGCCAGGGATGGTCTTCACGAATATGTAAGAGCACTGCACCCCCCCCCCCCCCCGCCAGTGTAGTGTTCTTACTGGTTAGATCAGATCATGAAGAGGTCTACCTTGAAATAAAGATAAAAGTAGACCCCAATCTAACCCCCAAAACTTTAAGAACTTTTATAAGGACAGCTAACTCCTGTGACAGCACAGCTAGTTTCCGAGCTTCCAAACCAAGAAAACACAGAAGCCTATGTGGAGATTTACACGAAGATCCCTGTATAACAATATAAATAACTGCATAGAAATAGCAGCATCAGACCAAAATAAGCCTAGGTCAAACTGCAAAAAGAAGCCACCCTTCTGGACCTCTGGTATTAATAGGTTGTACAACAAAAGAAAGAAAACTCTGTCTAGAAGTAAGAGACAGAATGTTCACAACAGAGCAAAAAATCCCTCATTTGTCTAAACAAGCAAATCAGACAACTAGTCAAGTCTTCAAAAGCAGATTTTGTGGCAAAAACAGTCTCCCAAGTTAAGGATAACCATAAGGCATTTTTCAGATATGTCTGCAATCTTAAGAGCAACACCCAACAATGTGCAGAATTAGTCGTAGATGGCATCACCCATACCGAGTCAGAAGATATAGAAAATCTGCTGGCTGATAATCTTAGCTCAAATTTCACTTCCCTATCACCCCCAGTTACCCCCACCCAGTTAATACCCTCCACCATTCCTCCACCATTATCACCAATGAACAAACTGCCACTGTGCTCACTAAAGTTAAAAACACTGCTTCGATGGGTCCCAACAATATACCTGAATACCTCTTAAACAGCTTGAAACAGGACCTATCAGGCTCATTAGGATCTCTTTCTAGCCACAGTCTCTGGCCTGGCTTTGCCCTGGTAGAGTAGAGTAGAGGATAGCAAATGCAATCCGTCTGCATAAAGGGGACTATCAAATGACCTGGGAAATTAGAGACCCATAAGTTTGACTAGACTTATTAAATGCAAGCCACGGAAAGAATAATCATGGACCTGATAAATAATGACATAGAACCCTCCAAACACTGGACTCAACCCAAATTAACTTTGTCAGTGGTAGGTCATATCTACTAAATCTGGTGGACTTTTTTGAGAAGGTCACTAGGGCCATGGATGAGGGTAAAACAGTACATACTACTTACCTTGACAATGCCAAGGCATTTGACACATTTCCCCACTCAGGTATGATAAATAGACTCACAAAACTGGGCATAAATCCCTACATCACCAGATGGATAGCCATTTGGCTAATGGACAGGAAAAATGTTGTTAAAGTGGGTGAATCCAAGACCAGCAAGAGGCCAGTTACTACTGATGTGCCACAGGGCTCAGTGCTGGCAACACACATGGTCAGAATATACTTCTCTGAAGTCAAGACTAATATTTAAGGCCTCTGGAGGACAAAGATTGCTAACGACTCCAAGTTATGGGCAATCATTGAATCCCCCAGTGATGTAGATATCCTTCAGAAGGGTCTGACTCAGACAAATGATTGGTGCCAGAGCCTTGGTCTAAAACTAAGTGCAAAAATGCATAATCATACTCTTTGGGAAATCAAATACCCCTGCAAATTACAACATCAATAGCATACCTCTAAGAATGGATTCAGATGAGAGATCTAGGTATAAAGATAGATCATAGCCTGAACTTTAACTGCAGTGTGTCCACAGCAGTGAGGAAATCCTTCTTTGTGGAAAAGCTTATAAGTAAAGGCATGGCATCCAGATTCAAGGAAATTATAGTCCTGCTGTACTCTGTCCTCATCAGACCAAAATTTGAGGATAACGTATCTTTTAGCACGTACTTGACTAGGCACTTAAAATAGATGGAGGGACCTCAGAGGTTCCTCACAAAGAAAATACAGGGTGTTAACAACATGTCCTATGCAGGTGAACTAAAAGCCCTATCCTTTTACTCTGCCTCCTACCAACTACTAAGAGGCGACCTGTGCCTGACCTACAAGGCCACTCACAAATCAATCCATGATGGAGCTGTTGCACATTCATAAGAGAAACAGTATGAAGGTCACCCAGTCTAGGAATATAAACCTGATCTACTACTCAAACAAAACATGCTGGAGAGACAGAAACATGTCTCAGAGATTACCCCTTCTTTGGAACAGTTTTCCTATTTAAGTTGAGCAAAGCCTTTCCCTGGTCCTCTTCAAAAGCAGTTTGGATCAATTGCTGGAAAAATGTGAATTCACTCCTAGGGTATAACTTATGTCCCTTATGGATAGGGTAAGTATGTAACATACTGAAGGCATAGGTACAAACCTAAGCCATCCTCTAGCACCTAGGGACCATAAATCAGATACATTTGGATAATATTTGGCTAAGCTTATAAGGACTCTTATGCTGTTAGCTTACCAGTCTCCTATGAAACTATAAATAGAGTATAACCTCTGTTTTTGTGAACTAACTTTGGCTGATTTTGGTATGTTAGAATGTATTCAAGAGATATTTACAAAATGAATTCCTAGTATTAAAATCTGGCTTATAGACAAAGGTTCAGAAATGAATTTGTATAGTATATTATACAGATTAGTAAGTGATAAGTTCTATATTGCCTTTAAGTCATCAATGGCTAGTTGCCTAAAAATAGACCTTGGTTTGATAATGAATGAACAGTGCCCTACTAATAGGTATCATTGACTCAAATATAAAGCCAACATCAATAAGACTGTAAGGAGAGATTATTATATTTTGCAGTCTTTACAATGTTTATATAACAAACTACAAATGAAGTGAAAAAGACTGGATCATTTACTTGTTTTAAGCTCAAAGCTGCTAATGGGTTTTTGGCCAGGATGAAGAAATCTTCATTGCTTGAAGGTTTCACAATCAAAATGCAGCATATCTAACTCTGGAACTATAAAAAAGAAAAAAAAATCATTCTGGTTTTATCCAGGCACCTTGCCTACTGTGAGCAAACAAACTACAGGGAATCAAAAGTGGTCAAGGAGTATATCAATTTCACTGCATAAATGCTGTTTCAATTGCTGCTGTATTGTAGAAAGTAGAAACAGTAACCAGCAAATATCATGTCTTATGGAAGGTAAATTAATTACGCTAAACAAATAAATGGTGCAAGGGCAATACCACATGCATCTATTTTAATATGGTTTGCAAACAACAAAGATTACATTACAGTCTGTCTTGATCATAAATGTTTTCTAAAATTCATGAAACTAATAAAACCTAAGTTGCTCTGCAGTATGAGACCTGACAGAGAAAAATAAAGATAACTGCGTTAGCAAGACAAAAAATATGAGGAGGGATTTTTGGTCCATTGTACAGGCGTGGCAAACTGTTTATTTACCAAAATCCTGTATAATTCAGATAGATGCACAATGGGGTAAGATAAGACAGAAGAATTTGTGCAGATTTTGTTTAAAATTGATTTTAATACAACAATCTATTTTAGTGAGCAATAGAAGACCAGCAATAACAAAGTATTAAGAATTTGTGGTAATAAGAAAAATGATAAAATGAAACACTGTGATGACAAAGAGTTTAGAATAACTTTAAAGGAGACTATGTACTACTGAAATATATCAGAAGAATACATCTACTGAACCATATTGTATAATAATGTAAAGGTCTTATAGTTACAGTTGATAAAATGGGCTTAGAGTGGCCAGACTTTCAAACTATGTGATACTGACAGTTGTGAACCATCAAAATATTTGTTACAGATACTTATGAGCCATTAAATTTAAATTTTCAGAGAATTCTGAAACGCTAACAGATAATAGCCCTTTATCTAGGATTATATTCAATTGTGTTAGGAAAATGACACTGAATTTAAGAGTATGCCCGTCATTCATGAAAATTGTGCTCTGTGGAGTAGGGCTGATATGCAGTAGAAAAGTTTGCTAAAGCCCTTGTGAGTCACAAAAAATGACACACAATGGAGCGAAGACTATGCTCAGTGTGCACTTGCAAATAACCCTCCCCAATCATAAATAATTCACAAAACCCTACACCAACTACATATATGCTAGTTATAACAGGGTAAGTTGTGGGACCAAAGTTACATCACTGCAGGTGGTGTAGCACAATGACATCCCTGAGATCTGTCTAGTGTGATCTGTCACAGTATCATATCCACTCATTTCCATAATATGGGAATGACCCTAGCTCTCCTATCATGCCTAAAGAATGAAAGATTTTCAAGTATTGCTGTGTGGCATGATGATGAAGAACAGTGCAACAGGGAACAAGTAGCTTACTAAGGAGAACAGTGCAACAGGGGACAGGTAGCTTACTAAGGAGAACAGTGCAACAGGGGACAGGTAGCGTATGAAGGAGAGCAGTGCAACAGGGGACAGGTAGCTTACTAAGGAGAGCAGTGCAACAGGGGACAGGTAGCTTATGAAGGAGAGCAGTGCAACAGGGGACAGGTAGCATACTAAGAAGAACAGTGCAATGGGGACAGGTAGCTTACTAAGGAGAACAGTGCAACGGGGACAGGTAGCTTATGAAGGAGAGCAGTGCAACAGGGAACAGGTAATTTACTAAGGAGAACAGTGCAACAGGGGGCAGGTAGCTTATGAATGAGAGCAGTGCAACAGGGGACAGGTAACTTACGAAGGCGAACAGTGCAACAGGGGACAGGTAGCTTATGAAGGAGAGCAGTGCAACAGGGGACAGGTAACTTACTAAGGAGAACAGTGCAACAGGGGACAGATAGCTTATGAAGGAGAGCAGTGTAACAGGGGACAGGTAGCGTACTAAGGAGAACAGTGCAACTGGGGACAGGTAGCTTATTAAGGAGAACAGTTCAAAAGGGGACAGCTCGCTTACTAAGGAGAACAGTGCAACAGGGGACAGGTAGCTTACAAAGGAGAGCATTGCAACAAGAGACAGGTAACTTATTAAGGAGAACAGTGCAACAGGGGACAGGTAGCTTAAGAAGGAGAGCAGTGCAACAGGGGACAGGTAACTTACTAAGTAGAACAGTGCAACAAGGGACAGCTAGCTTACTAAGGAGAACAGTGCAACAGGGGACAGCTAGCTTACTAAGGAGAACAGTGCAATGGGGATAGGTAGCTTGTTGTTTCCTACTGCTCTGTGTACCATTAACATGCCACACAGTGGATCTGGCTGTACCCCCTGTAAATGTAGTATAGCACTGTGTGCTATTCTCATCTGTGCACTGTTCCTCAACAATGGGTTTTCTTTGTATGCTGTGTGTCACTAGTGTGAGCTATTTCTAAAAATCATGGCAATAAAATACAGTATACAGAATGCATGTATAAAACTAAGCAATATTTTAGGAATCCCATGTTATATCTACTTCTGAAAAGCATTCTTAGAAAATTTAACTGATATAATATTTTTTAATTTCTAGAAATAGCAGATCTATAACACACACTCACACACACACACACACACACACACATATATATATATATATATATATATATATATATATATATATATATATGTGTGTGTGTGTGTGTGTGTGTATGTATTATTTAAAAGTATGCCATTGGAATGCATTGTTGAGTATCCATACAGCTTTAATGTTATTTTCCAAAATGCATGAAACCAGCTGAATTTCACTTTTGTGACTGAAGGTAAAAAAGACTGCAGCAGAAGCATAAAGAATGAAGTTAAAACTGTACTTGAAAGTACAGGAAAAAATATATGTACTGTAAAGATGTTGTCACCTCACAGCAAGAGGTTCTCCCGTTCGATTCTTGGCTGGAGCACCTTCTGTGTGGAGTCTGCATGTCCTCCCCATGGTCGCGTGGCATTCAAAAGACAAGCATGAATGGGCGTGCCTTCATTGAAGGCTGGGCGTCGGGCTGGCATCTCGGCACTGTAAAAATCGACTGCCAGTCATTAGCGGACAAGAGTTCCACTGTGGCAAACCCTAAATGGAAAAAGCCGAACTAAAAACAACTGTAAAATGTAATGGTATTATTTAAATGCTAGTAAATACTAATCATAACTACCAAGAATTCATCCTATCGCCAAACTGCTGTACTTGGATTGGTATGGCTCAAAGCTTGATCAAAGCTGTTTGATTATGATTTTAATATTCAGCGTAGTGACACTTTGGTATACCACGGGGAAGGAACAGACTTGCAGTTCTTGAAAACTGTCTGGTCTAGAAGTTGGTAAGTGCTTGCCATTGATAGCAGAATCTATGAAGGAAAAATGCACTCTAGTTATCTTTGAATATCAAGTAGAACTTCTGCGCAATGACACTGATTGGTGATGCTGCATGTTAAGTGTAATGCAGAGTGGTATTATGTAGATCCTTAGACTATAATAGAGAATTCTGATTCTGGAGTGATGACGTGGTGGTGGAAAATAATAGCTGATCTTTGCTTTACTTTCTGTGTGATAGGTAAATAAATATTAGTTTAATGGGTATAATTAATTCCATAATTTTAGAACTTCCTTTTTTCTAGTCTTAGGTCAATGATGTAGAGTGCTTGTAATGTTGAAGTTGTGATCCTAGGTGCTTGTAGTGTTGAAGTTGTGTTCCTAGGCTACTTTCATAATGACATTGCATGGTTATCTCTTAAAGTTATGTCTTCCTGATGGACATGCATAACGCATAGTACAGAGAACAATTTCATCTTTTAAAAAAAAACTTCAACAGTTTTAAGCATTAAGTGCTTCTTGTTTTATATTCGGGTTAATATAAGCGTGAATGAGTTTGAATTGTAACATACCTAGAAATAAATATTTCAGAAGTTGGCTTGAAATTTCAGCAATATTAATACCTGATCATGAAATGGGTAATTGAGTCACTTCATAATAAACTATCATTTCAGGGTTAATTTAGGGTTAGATTTAGTTGCAGAGTGAGAACATTTAAACCAATGGAGAGACCAGTCTCTCTGCAAAGAAGTTAATGTGTAAGCTAGTTTTAGAACTGGTAACTTTATCTCTTAGAAACCAGATTTTAGATTATTTGAAATATTGTTGCTTTATAAGGCATACTAGTGTTTTTTTATGAGCCATCATCATATATTAGTTTGTCTCCATTAAAAAGATATATTTGCATTTCAGTTTGCAACATTAATGCTTTTGACAAGACTTGAGGTTTCTACTTTGTCAGTGGTGTAGAAAAGTCAGTACCCATGCATCTTAAATACAATGGTAAATTTAGGAATAAACATCTATAAAGTGGAACTCTTGATAACATGGGACATAATATAGGTTTGGGTGGTATGAGCATAGTACATAGTTAAGATATTACTTGTCTGGTAAAAGAGGTAGCATGGGGGTGGTGGTGGCATATGTGGATGGTTGTGGCATAACAGTTAAAGACTTCCCCTCAAAGACACAAGGTATAGAGTTTCATTCTGACCTTGGATACTGACAAGGCTTAAAATGGTCTTTCAGGGCAGGGACCAATGTCTGAAGTAATCATCCAGTGTGCTTATGAAAAATAGTAACATTTGTCTAAATGACATCAATAAATTCATCTTTTGTAATTGTAAGCTCTTGGCTCTTGTTACCAGTTTTATTCATTATCACTTGATGGGGCATTCTAGGAGTCATGCATTGACTGAAATTTTGCCAAATTTGCAGTAAGGTTGTTTGGTGCTATTCACTGTGCAGCTAGGAGATCTGTAGAGAAAAAGAGGTAACTTGTTGATCAGAGAAAATGCACAATGACATATTTACAATTTGAAGGACGTATTTGACTGTTAATTATGCCTGTTTCAAGATTAAAACCACCTTCTTAGAAATACATGGTGATAACTTAGTGGTGTGACCACTGCCTCTAGATGATTGTCACTGCTGAATTGGCACCCTGACCCCATGTTCAAAAATGGGAAACAGGAAGTTATATGCGTATGAATGTAAACTTAATTGCTGGAAGGTCTATTTATTATTTTATTTATTTTCTAATATGGGGTTGTGTTAGATTCTACATCATCTGTTTGGTGATCTTAGTGGATCCACTTCTAATGGTACTACATCCCAGTCAGAGCAGCTGACTCTATGCATCATGCAGTATGTGGTGGAGGTGGTGTGATGTTTTGTGGACGAAGTTGCCTTACCCTCTTATCATCTGCTCATTTTAAATAGTCATTAGTCAAGCTTTGCAGGGTTGTTGTGTGAATTAATTTGCAATACTTTTATTTCATTCCTTTCTTTTTATTTTATTAATTTGTTAAACAGGTAAGTCCATTGCACACAAGTGTCCCTTTTTAGGGACAACCTACAAACACCTTCGTGTTAAATGGCTTTCTCAGAGTCACACAGAAGATAAATGGAAGGGGGTGGAATCAAACAGGTTCATAGGATGATACTAGGCTATTGGCATGGAGGTCCTTATAAGCCTAGCCAAGAATTTCACCCATATTTCCACAAAGTCAGCACCTGTTTTCCCTGTCCAGCAGGGACACAGTTGGGATCACAGGGGTATATTTTCTGTTTCCTATCCAGGCATCCAGGTTCCTCTTAATGAGGGCTAGTGAAGTACTCTGCTTGACATGGATAGGAAGTCTATTCCACAGATGGGGGAGTCATTGGGACACAAATCTATCCTGCCAACAAGTTCTATTAATGTCACAGATCAGGTTGAGTCCTTGCATGCTGGTTGCAAGAGTGGAGTTTGACTTACGGATAAGCAGCAACTCCACCATGGCAGAGTCTGAGATGGCCTTGCTTGCCAGACACAGATCACTTCTGAGCAGTCTGTATGAGACTGTGTAGAGGGACAGGGTTTGTAGCCTATCTGTATAGGATATGTGTTTGAGACCCTGGATTTTCCTGGTCAGGAACCTCTGTGGTGTCTCCAACTGCTGCATGTGCTTGGCAAGGTACATGCCGAAGGGGGCATTGTACTCGATTATGAGTCTGATAAGGGAGGAGTACAGGGTTGTTATGACTTCCTTGTTCCTGGATGAAATACCCTTACTAATGAGGTGGGCCATGTAGAAAGCCTTCTGTACAATGCAGGCAACATGGTGGTCAAAAGTCAGATTGTTGTCAACCTGGGTGCCTAAGTCCCTCACAACTGATTGTGTGCTTAGTACATTGTTATTAATGTGATAATTAGTGGGGACACCATTTTCCCCAAAGGAATAATGATACATTTCTTGGCATCCAGTTTGAGGCCATGTTTCTGGCACCAGTCATTAGTTTGGTTAAGGCCCTCTTGGAAGATATTCACATCACTAGGGGGAATTTATGACAGTGCCCAGCTTGCAGTCTTCTGCAAACTTGGTCAGCCACAGACCACTGGTTTTGGCTTGAACCTCAGTAAAGTATATCCTTGTGGTACACTGTTTGTTACGGGTCTACTACTTGAGGTGGCTTGCCCTATTTTGTCTGAGTGGGTTCTATCAGTGAGCCAATTAGTTACCCATTTGGTAACATATGAGTTGATGCCTAGCCGGGAGAGTTTATCTATTATACCCGAGTGGGGAATAGTGTTGAAGACTTTGGTTAGGTCAAGGTAGGCAGTGTGCACTGTCTTACCCTCATCCATGGCTTTGGAGACTGTTTTGAAGAAAACAACCAAGTTTAACAGGCATGATCTCCCTTTGACAAAATGAAACTGTGTGGGATCAAGCATTTGAAAGTTGCCAATGTCCTTGTTTATAAGGTCTATGATAATACATTCCATGGCCTTGCAGATCAGGCTAATTAGGCTTTGGGCCTATAATTGCCTAGATTGGTGGATGCTCCACATTTGTGCAGAGGGATGACAGTGGCTGTCCTCCATTCTGCTGGGATGAAGCCAGTGCACAGGCTTTGGTTGAATAGGTACCTAGTGGTGCTGAAAGCTCTTGCCTGAGTTCATGTAGGACACAGCCAGGGATGTTGTCTGGTCCTATGGAGTCTGTATTTGTTGCCTTTGAGAGAGAATTAATAACCTGCTCCCTGGTGATGAGGGGCAAGGGGCAGGTGGTGGGGATGTCCTGGTTTACTGATGGGGGGGGTGAAGTTTTCACTGAACTTGTCTGCCAGCAGGTTGGCTATATCTATGGCATTTGTGTATGTGGTATTCTTGACCAGCAATTCAGAGCAGATTTGGGAGTTACCTTAGAGATTGCAGCTGTATGCGAAGAAGGCCTTGTGATTGTTTTTAGTGGATGTGGCCAATTTGGACTAAACGTTAGCTTTAGAGGATTTCACCAGTGACCATATTTGCTTGTTCAGACAAAGGAGAGTTTGCTTCCAACTTGGCACCTGCTCTTTCTTGGTCTTGCACAGCATTTTTTTTCCTTTTATTATAAAATCTGTTTATTGCTGCTGTCCACCAGACACATTTACACTTCCTTGAGGAAGATGATTTGTTCCTGTCAGGTATTGCTGAGTCCATGCAGCTATATAGGTTCATAGGTAGGTACTAGGCTATCTGCCCAAAGACATTTATAAGCCTAGCCGGAATGTGTTGGCTTTCACCACCCCCTTAGATTAGTTCACTGTGCCTCTATCCAGCAGAGCCATTGAAGTGATCCCGGGGTAAACTTTCTGTTTCCCATCCACTCATCAAGGTTTCTCTTGAAGAGGGTTAGCGAAGAGCTCTGCCTAATGTAGACTGGAATCTTGTTCCAGAGCATGGAAAGTCTCTGGGATAGGAATCTATCCCTCCAGCACATCCTATTTATTGTTGTGGTCAGGTTTAGATTCCTGGAGCGTGTGGCTCAAGGGTTATGGTTTTCTTTAGGTAGAGCATGTCCATCAATTCTGGGTTGGACATGGCCTTGTATGTCAGGCAGAGATCATCACTGAGTAGGCAATATGCAACCGAGTACAGCTCAATCTGGATGCAAACCCTTTTGTGATTAGGTGGGCCACATAGAAGGATTTTCTAACCACTTTGGCAATGTGATTATCAAAGGAGAGGTTACTATCTACTTGGGTCCCCAGATCCCTTATTATGTCTTCTGTATTTAGGGGGCTACCACCTATGTGGTAGTTTGTGGGTACTTTGTTTTTTCCAAAGGAGATGACTATGCACTTTTTGGCATTTAGCTTGATGCCATGGCTTTGACACCAGGTATCTGTCTCAGTGAGACCCTTTTGGATGATGTCTGTGTCAGCTGGAGAGTCAATTATAGCCCCTAGTTTGCAGTCGTCTGTGAAGTATATGCCAAACAGGTGGGGTCCTAGGACTGAGCCCTGGGGAACGCCACTTTTAACTGGTTTAGAGTCAGACCTAGCTCCTGCAATTCTTACCATGTGGGTTCTGTCCGTGAGCCAGTTGGCAAGCCATCTCGTGATGTAGGGGTTTATGTTCAGGCTGGTGCAAGATCTAGGTAGGCTGTGTGGACCACCTTTACCTCGTCTATAGCCTTGGTAACTGTCTCAAAGAAGTCGACCAGGTTTGGAAGGCATGATCTGCCCTTAACATAGGCAAACTGGGTAGGGTCCAGTGTTTGGAGGTTTCCACTGTCTCTGTTAATGAGATCCATGATGATGTGCTCCATAGCTTTGCAGACCAAGCTAGTCAGGCTTATAGGGTGGTAGTTCCCGGGGTCTGTTGTGGCTCCACCTTTGTGGAGTGGAATAACCATTGCTGTGCACCACTTTGTGGGCACATAGCCTGTGGAGATGCTGATTTTAAACAGTGTGTTTAGGTGAGGGGTTAGTTCATCTTTGAGCTCATGTAGGACACAGCCTGGGACACCGTCCGGTCCCATTGATGCTGTGTTTTTGGCTTTGGAAAGGGCTGTTTTAACCTGAGTGTCTGTGATTTCAGGGGCACTACATTCTTCTGGTATAGCTATGAGCCCTTTTGAGGGTGAGAGGGGGGTGAAGTTTGCACTGAACCTGTCTACCAGGGTGTTGGCTATATTGGTCGGTTCAGTGTATTTTGTGCCATTCTGCATTAACTCCATGCAAATCTGAGAATTGCCACTTAGATTCTTGACATAGCTAAAGAATGCCTTGTGGTTATCTTTGGAGACCATGGCAATTTTTCCTTCGAAGTTAGCCTTGGATGATTTTATGAGGGAAATTAGTTTCTTGCTGATACAGATCAAGGATGTCTTCCCTTCTTGGGATTTTTCTCTTTTCTGTACTAGCTTCCTCCTTCTATTGTATAGCTTGTTTATGGCAGGGGTCCACCAGACTGGTTTCCTTTTCTTGGAGGAGTGAGTCTTGGTTTTATTTGGGATAGCACAATCCATGCATTTTTGTAGGTGCTCGTAGAGTGCATTAGTAAAGGATTTTGCAGCTTGGATAGCATTATCCTTTAGCATGGGGACTTTGAAACTTCCCACCTCAGTCTTAAGTAACGTGAAGTTTGTATTTGAAAAGTTTTTCACGGTGGTTTCTTTGACATGGGGTGGTAGCAGAATGTGGATATCCAGAGTGATTAGTTTATGGTCAGATCTAACCAGTGAGGGGTTGACCTCCAGTGTGGAACACCAGTCGCCCATGTTGGTGATGACCAGGTCCAGTATGTTGTCACCTCTGGTGGGGGTATTGATCAGTTGACCCAGGGTGTTTGAGTTTATAATTTCTAGGAAATGTTGGGCAAGGGAGTTTGTACTTGAGTAGTTCTCCCAGTTAATATTTGGGTAATTAAAATCACCCAATATTAGGGTGTTTGGCAGGACCTTTATGTTTCCCAGTGTTTCCAGGAATGTGGAGTGGGGGTCCTGGGACATGGTGGGTGATCTGTAGCAAGCTATAATTTGAATAGCAGTTTTGTCCATTGTTAGTTGCACGTGGATGATCTCTGAAGCATCGTGCTGTACCACTAACCTGGAGGTGTGGGTATCCTTGATGAATATGGATACTTCCCCGCCCTTTGTATTTTGGTCCAGATTTTGTGGCCGAAATGTATGGTACGAGTTGTAGCCTGGTAGTGCTGGGGTGCTCTCTGGAGCCTTAAACCAGGTTTCTGTTACTGCACATATATCGATTTTCTCCATACTGAGGACTGCCTAGAGTGCATGCATTTTGAGGTTTAGACTTCTGGCACTGAGTAGCATTACCCTCAGTTTTTTGTTACTTGTGCTATTTACGGTGGTGGGTTTGTCTTTTGAGCCTTGCCTAAAAAAGGTACTATGGGGGTGGCAAGAGCCTTGGCCAGTATTCGAAAGCTTAAGGGTGACAATCTCTAGCGAATCTTGGCTTGTTGAGCATGTCATCCCAGGCTGGCAGACACTGGATCCCCTTTGAATGACACCAGAAGCTTAGCCAATTGTTGAAATTGATATTTTTTTCTCTATACCGTGGTATCATTCTTGGTGAGGGCAGGATGCCACTCAGGGTCAGGGTCATACTGGCCTGGGCTACACAATCAGAGAGCTCCTCCATGTCTCTTTTCATGTAGTCCAGGGAGGAACAGCTCAGGTCATTCACACCAACATGGACAATGACAGAGTCATATTTGTACTTGTTCTGGAGTGACCTGAGTGCTTGTGTTATGTGGCAGATCATGGCACCTGACAAGCAGCTAACAGTAACCTTCTCCTTGTTCAGCCTAGTGAGTGGGATGTCAGTGTGCCTGACTATAGAGTCACCTATTACTAGTGTGTTGGGTATGTTATTTTGACTTAAGTGCTGTGACTGTGTGGCACACTGGTTTTGTGAAGTATGTGTTTTGGGGTTTGTGTTGTGGGTGGAGGTTGCTTGGATGTCTGCTTTGGAGGTCTCTGTTGCTTCTGCAGATTTTTATTTAGAGCCTCTGAGTATATTTTTGTGTATTTATGTGTGTTTTTTGCCGGTGTTGGTTTCATAGGTCTATGTGAGACTGGTGGTGTGATGCAAGTAATTCCCTTCTTCTCTTGACTGTCTGGTCCAGTCTTGGTTTAACAGAGCTTAGCCTCCAGTTTGGCTGTATAATTGCATCTCTCACATGTATTAGTGTTTGGTGGAAGGAGGAGAGGGTTGTCTGTGTACATGAGGCAATTGTAACATTGCCTCAAAATACCCAGATTCACCAGTTGGACTGGAGAGTACACCTGAAACTGCCCTTTGGACATGCCTGGATAGGTACAGTGAACTGTTTTACTGATTGGCTGGTAAGGTCAAATAGAGAGCCTTGTCCTTCTCTACAGTATAGGGGTGGTCTAGTGCTAAGGCTTATTAGTGCTTGCTATGAGTTTTGAGCAAATGCCGGTATGAGAAGTGAATGGTTTGAGTGCTTAAGTTGAAAGATTGTCTAGTTCCAAGGGAAAAATTGAAGAGTAGACTTTGTGGAGCTGGGAATAGTTATACCCTAGCTAACCGGCGCTGCCCAGTGCACAAAACCACGCAAATGCAGGTTTTAAAGCAGGGAAATGAAAGAGATAGAAATTAGCCCAGAATGGCCAATAAACTACTAATTCCTGGGCTGGAACCACTCTTCTAGGGACAGATAGGCTGCTCAAAGCTCCCTCTCTCACAGTGAACAGAGAAACTTCCTTCTATCCAAGTAAGGTATGGGCAAACACAGAAACTTGTAACACAGCCCAGAATTCAGCACTAACCTGAAAACTGGACTATACTAGCTTAGAAAGACAGGAAAACAAGTATATATTTTTTTGTTTTTTTGTTTTTTTTTTCAGAAAATAAAGCAGATACAATAAAAAAACATTTTAAATGCACAGAAATGGCTAACGCTCTTGAGTGTGTAGCCTACAACAGTTAAACAGGTAATGTAAACACAAAAATTACTTTGTTAAAGTGCAGGCAGTAAAATAAGTACAATAAGTAGCTGAAACAAGCTAGAAAATCGGCGTTTTAGGCGGAATTAGCTAAAGGCAGCAAGAAAATGCAATATAATGATACTTAATCAATCCAAAGTCTCTCTTTTGTCTCTCTGCTGCTGTAGAACTCTGCAGGGCACCAGGCAGGAGCTTGCTGAGCTGTATACTAGCACAAAAACCTTGCAAATGCTGGTTTTATAGCAGGGAAAGGAAAGCGATAGAAATTAACCCAAAATGGCCAATAAACTACTCATTTCTGGGCTGAAACCACTCCTCCAGGGACAGATAGGCTGCTCAAAGCTCCCTCTCTCACAGTGAACAGAGAAACTTCCTTCTATCCATGTAAGGTATGGGCAAACATAGAAACTTGTAACACAGCCCTGAATTCAGCACTAACCTGAAAACTGGACTATACTAGCTTAGAAAGGCAGGAAAACAAGTATATATATATATATATATATATATATATATATATATATATATATATATATATGTATATTTTTTAAGAAAATAAAGCAGATACAATAAAAAAACACTTTAAATGCACAGAAATGGCTATCACACTTCAGTGTGTAGCCTACAACAGTTAAACAGGTAATTTAAAAACCAAAATGACTTTGTTAAAGTGCAGGCAGTAAAATAAGTACAATGTGTAGCTGAAACAAGCTTTTTAAATCACAGAAACTCTAGAAAATCAGCGTTTTAGGTGGAATTAGCTAAAGGCAGCAAGAAAATGCAGAAAAATGATACTTAATCACTCCAAAGTCTCACTTTGATGCTCATATGATTTTTTGGTGTAGGCTTGGACATAAGTGCTTGAGTCAGCTGAAGGGATGGTGGCTGTGAAGCTGCTAATGCTTGCTCTCAGGAAGATGTAGTCAACTGAAGCCTGTAAACATTGGTCTACCTGAGGCAGCATAGACTAAATCTTCTGCACTAGCTGCAAAATATTTTACTGTACATTTGTGTGAAACAATCTTAACATATATTATTGTGTCCGTTATTTGTATTACAATCTCATGTCTGAGGTACACTTATTTCACTACTGTGGTTACATTTGGGTTGGGGTGGGTGTCTGTACATAAAAGCAACATACCTTCCTGCCATCTGTTCATTTTAAACAGTCAATCTGGATTTGCAGGACTGGTGTGCATTTGTGTGAAGTAAATAAGAATAGTTTACTGTGGCTATACTGTGATTGTATGAACCATACTTGAAATGCATTACCATTATTATTATTATTATTATTATTATTATTATTATTATTATTATTATTATTAATATTCTAATATTACCACATTTTTGGACACCTGAGTCACATGCTGTCAACAATGTGGCTATAATGTCTGAGTAAGGGGCTTTCTGTGAATGAAAATGAATGACCAGTTTAAACAGTCATTAGTATGGCTTTGTAGGACTAGTATGCATTTATGTAAAGCATATTGGAATACTTTACTGTGGCTATTTCTTATCACAATAAGTGATGTTTACACAGTTAATAATGTGGCTGTAATTGATGAATATGGACATTGATCTCTTCTGTTTTGTACAGTGTGGTTTATTTTTATTACACTGTAATTTAAATGAGTTCTGCAGTCTATTGCATATTTAAACTAGGAGAGAAGCCAGAGCTGTCTGTCTTACACAGAAATTAAATTTCCCCCTGTTCTCTCACTCTGTTGCTGTTGTTTTTAAACTCACTGGGCTGGATTTGTTAAAGTCTACATAGTACACTAAAACCATGTGCATGTTGCTCCACTGCACTCACATAGTAGAGTGTGTTTCGTATTCAGTAAATGCCATGTTGTTAACATTTCTGTATCATTTTTTAAAAGCATATTTGCAATATATGCATATTGCAAAGAATATTTGGAACAATTCTCTGTCCTATTTTGGATTTTTAAAAAGTATAGTTAATGTAAAAGTAAAAATATATTTGTATTGTAGTAATTTATAGTATGTGAAATATGATAATTTTAATTATCCTTTTTTTCTTACCCCACTCCTTATCTTTCTTCTGATGTAATAATTTTCTGACAACTGACAAAATTATTTCTAGCATGGGGAAGCAGGCCAACAAGTGAGACTCAGCCTGTCACCCCTCCAATGGCTGCTACAGCAATATCCAGCACATCTGGGATGCAAACTGGCAATACTTCCTCTGCAGCACATGCAGTACCTTGGCCCTCAACATCAGGAAGCATTACCCTGGCACTTGGTGCAGTCATACCCTCCGGGAGTATTGGTGGACATGGGGATTTTGTTACCTGTCAGGAGCAGCCAGGCATGGTGTATGAGGTCATAAAATGTATGAATGGTGCACATCTCAACTGTATGGAGAAGATGCTCAATGGAATTCTGAGAAAACAAAAACATTGAACACTTCAACAGGAAGCTGAATAAGGGGACAATGATGACAGTTCTGAGGTTGAGGGCTAGATTCTGACTATCACCATGCTTAGCAAGCATGGGCCTCTGATGTCTCCTCCCTATCCCCAATTATGGTGCACCCAAACCATTTGTGTACCTCACCATTGCTGTCTCTATCTTGCTTGTTCTGTTTGTCTGCAGCTGCTTCCTCATCTACCCTATATACCTGACCCCGACATTCGTACTTCCCTTCCTGAACATTCAATTTTTTTTACAATAAAATCAAAACCGGGCACCTGACCTACAAACAAACAAACAAACAAACAAAAAAATGTCCCATGTATAGCTCTCTACTTCACACAGGTGTCTCCTTGACACACTTGATTTGGTCCATTTGGCTGTACATCATGATTATGTTGTTGTCACCCATCTGTGTTGTGGTGATAGTCCAAATTCATCGAGTTATCTATCCATATTCATATTACACTTTTGAAGAAGTGGATAGCTATGGTTCTTTCTTAATTCCCTCCTGCACATTCCTATATTCCTTCCCCTTTGTTCTTTCCCTTGCTTGCTCCAATTTCTGCATTTTTGTATCTATCCCATTTTCACACCTTTAATCTGCTCAAAAAATAGAATCACACAACACACACATTGCAGAACTGTCCCCTAATAAAGGTCTTCACTTTTTATCATCTGCAATTGTGCAGAGTTTGGCATCACACATAAATTTTGAGTGATGGTGAATGGCTCTTCATGTCCTATGGCATGGTACTGTTACCTCCATGCAATGCTGCTTAAACTTGCTGCACTAAAGAAACACACTGTTACATTGGATTAAAGGCAGTACAGATTAAACATTTACTGTAAACATTTATTTAGACTGCTGACAATGTAAAAATGCAAATTTTTACTGTTGACATAAATCAACTGACTGATGTTTATTTTTATACAATACTTCACTAGCCTCTCACATTTGCAGAAATGATCATATTTATGTATGAAATGCCACTCTGACAACATGTGTAAAAAATTACATTGAGCTGGATTCAAACCTGTGACATTTGAATTGAATATAGGAACCCACTGTTCTTATACCTGCTGCCACTGTCCAAAGTACTGATGGCTAAGCCTCACCGCTTTGTGTGTTTACGCAAAGGAAGGCAAACCATTAGAAATATTGCTATTTTCCCATTTAAGCAGAGACCCAAGTTTGCCTGCCACTTAATTCCACTCAAACGGGAAGGCAGTAGCAACAGTTCTAATATAAATTACAGTATGAACATATTATCTGTCAGTGAGTTCTATCCTAGCATATATGTGTAAGTAATTCTCAAGTTCAAGTTGTATTCATTAAATGTGACTCTTACATGAGCAAACACATTGCCATTGCTCATGCAAACCAGCTGCTCAGTGGTGCGCTATGGAAAGAGCTGATTAGCATAGATTACTATGTTTACTGCCCAGTTAGTCTTCATTCCATTAAAATCCAAGTAATAACATAACCAAAGGGAAGGGACTTATTAGTGACTGATCACATATTTACTCAGAATCATTTGTGCCCTGCAACCACACACTTGAAAATGGAAATGTCAGTAGTAGTTCCCAAATGTCAACTGCACAACTACACTATTACATCATCAAAAACGTTACACTGACATTACTGGTGGCCCAATATAGTAGGCTATGTACATGTTGGTTTACAAAGTTCATTGAACATGTGGGAGAAGCAGCCAAATGTAGGTTTTGTAAAACAGAATTGGCAGACGGACTGTATACTGAATGGCATAATAATGTGGTAACACTGTTGCACTGGCAATTGTGCACACATTATGGTATTGAAGTGGCTGAAAAACACTGGAAACATGAGCCACAAAGCATCATAGAAAGCAATGATGTACCAACGGTTCAAAAGATAGATGTGAGAAAATCAGATATAGTGGTCAACGAAAAGAAGACAAAAGTAGCATTGATCATTGAAATCACTACACCCAGTGACTACAGTGTGTCGCATACAAAGAGAAATAAAGTCATAAAATATCAGAATTTGCAGGCCGAAACAAGAGCAATGCAGAAGAAAGATATCCAGACAGTTCCACTAGTAGTAGGAGCAATGGGTCTCATAAAAAAGAATCTACAATTGTATTTAGATATGTTACCAATACATGTAACTTTGTATGAATTACAGGAGTCATTACTGGGCACATTATGGATGCTGCAAAGAGCACTTATGGCTGGTATGAAAGTATGAAACAATACCAATTTCATGAATATTAATCCTATTTTGACTTAGGAATGGGGTCCATTCCCGTCATGGTATTAGAAACCCAAAAGACTTGGAGAAATTAAAAGGGCGAAACAATAGACATGTAGATTGCACAGTTCCTCACAAATATGAACACAAGTACATCCAAGATTGCATCCATGCTGAGCACAAAATATGTGTGTGTGTGTGTGTGTGTGTGTGTGTGTGTGTGTGTGTGTGTGTGTGTGTGTGTGTGTGTGTGTGTGTGTGTGTGTGTGTGTGTGTGTGCATGTGTGTGTGTGTGTGTGTGTGTGTATGTGTGTGTGTGTGTGTGTGTGTGTGTGTGTAAGGATGTGTAAGTGTGTGTGTGCATAATCAGAAGAGCAGGACTCTTAATCCAACCATCAGCAATCAATTGTAATGCAGAACAAAAATATTTACAGTCATGCATGCTTACACAACCATTTCATACAGGCCTCCCAACATCTTCTCCTAAACATAAAATGGTGATTCATCTGCTATAAAGTGTCCAACAGAAGCTTAAAAGTCTGAAGTGTGCTGTTTAGCTTGTGTGAAGCATTGTGTTCTCTAGTTAGGTATGGGCTCTAATCTCACTGTAGTCAACTGGTGTGTGTGTGTGTGTGTGTAGTCAGAAGAGCATGAGTCTGCATCCTACTATAAGCAATCCAGATCCATGGAGAACAAAAAATTTTACAGTTGTAGATGCCTACAGAATCATTTCATACAGGCCTCACAACATCTTCTCCCAAATATACAATGATGATTTCATCCACTATAAAGTGTTATGCAAAAGTGTAAAAGTCTGACATGCTGTGGTGCTTGTGTTAAGTACTGTGTTCTCTAGTTTGTGCAACTTGGTTAGAGAGGGGTTCTATTCTAATTGTAGTCAATTGTGTGTGTCATAAGAAAAGTACGAGTCTGTATCCTACTAATAGCTTTTGCAGTCATACATTCCTACACAGCCATTTCATACAGGCCTCTCAGCCTTCTCCCAAACATACACTGCTGATGTCATCAGCTATGAAGTGTTGTCTGCCAGTGTGAAAGGTTGACTTGTGCTGTGGTGCTTGCATTAAGTACTGTAATTTATAAATAGTTGGGTAGGTGTTCTAGTCTCACTGTGGTCAACATGTTTGTATTCAGTTAGTTCCCATTTTGGGACCATCTTTTTCTCACAAGACATTGCTAATGTCATCATCTATAAAGTGTTGTCTGACAGAATGAAAGTCAGACTTGTGCTGTAGTGCTTCAGTTAATACTGTGTTTCCTAGATTGATTAATAGGTAGGCATTCTAGTCTCACTGTGGTCAACATGTATGTGAGTTTGTGTTCAGTTAGTTCAAATTCTGGAGACCATTTTAGAACAGCATATGAGACAGTCCTACCACCATATTTTTCAAACCAAACACTGCTGATGTCATAATCTATAATGTGTTGTCTGACACAATAAAAGTCAGACTTCTGCCATGGTGATTGCATTAAGTGCTGTGTCCCATAGATAGGTAGGGGTTCTAGTCTCACTGCGGTCAACTTGTTTATGCTCAGTTAGTTCACTTTCTGAGGACCATTTTAAAACAGCATGTCAGACACTCCTACTACCATCTTCTCACCAAACACTGCTGATATCATTTATGAAGTGTTGTTTGACAGTTATGAAAGTCAGTTTTGTGAAGTAAAGCTTGTGTTAAGTACTGTGACCTGTAAATAGGTAGATAGGAGTTCTAATCTCATTGTTTGTGTTTTGTTAGCTGTCACTGTGTGCACAGTTTTAGAGCAGCATATACAATACTCCTCCTAACATCTTCTCAGCATACACTGATGATTTCATGTGCTATAAAGTGCTGTCCGATAGTATGAATATCAGATTTATGCTTTGGAACTTGCATTAAGTACTGTGACCTTTCGGTATGTAGATAGGGGCTCTAAACTCACTATGGTCACCATGTGTGTGCTTGTGTTCAGTTAGCTGCCATTATGGAGACCATCTTAGAGCAGTGTGTGAGACACTCCTCCTCCTAACATTTACTTCTCAGAAACACATTGATGATATTAAGTGCCATCTGACATTATGAAAGTCAGACTTGTACCATGATGTTGCATTAAATACCATGACCTTTAGATAGGGTGGTAGGGGGTTTAACCTCACTGCAGTTGACTTGTGTGTTTATGTTCAGTTAGTTGTCATTGTGGAGAGCATTTTAGAGCAGCATGTGAGACAATCTTCAAAACATCTTCTCAAAATTCACTGATGATGTCATCTGCTGTAAAGTGCAGTCTGATATTATCAAAGTCAGATTTGTGCTGTGGTGCTTGTGTTAAGTAGTGCATTTTGTATACTGGTAGGGGTTCTTATCTCAGTGAGTTAACTTGTGTGTTTGCATTCAGTTAGTGGTAATTGTGGAGGAGTGTGAGGCAATCATCCTAACATTCTTCTTCTCACACACTGATGATGTCATCCTTTATAAAGTGCAGTCTGACATTAGGTACATCAAGCTTGTGCTGTGGTGCTGATGTTAAGGACTGTGCTCTCCAGCTTCTGTAATTAGATTTTGAGAGGTTATAATCTCACAACAGTCAATGTGAATGCATGCTCATCTGAATAATATCTTGCAGACAATTTTACACCAAGAAGTAACTTCACATCTTTGTCAGACACTCCTCCAAATATCATCTTCTCAGCATACAGCGTTGCTATCTTCCTCTATAAAAGTGTACCATGAAACTGCTAAAGTCAGACATTTGTGGTGGTGCTAGCCTTACATTACATGGAATCCAGCTTCTATACCGCTACATGTTTAATGTTCAAATCTGACGTCAGTCAACTGCTGTGTGTGTGGTTGGTGGTATATTACGGTCATTGTATGATCTTTTAAATCTCTTTTCATTTGACTGCTACTCAGGAGAACCTTTAACACAGACCCACAAATCCAACATCCCCTTTTCCTCTCTGTTGACATAACATTCTTTCTGCAGAAGACTGGAGGATTTCATCATCTCAAAGATACATACATACATTGTAAAGCAGTCCTTCCATGACCCACCGCAAGCCATCTTTAGACCACTGGATGTGTGGTTGCTAATTTTGTCATGGTGTGCTGCACATGTCACATATGGACAGATGCAGTATGTAATCCAATCAAACACATGCACACATATGCAGATACCCTTACCATCTTCCATCCTATAGGTATTGCAATTTTTATTTTAAATCCCAAAATAATGGCTAAAATTTTATATGATGTTGGCTGTTAGCCTACTAATGTCCTATGACCCTATCAACACTGCACATGTCAATGTTGCTGTCATCTACATATGCTGTGTAGATATGTGGATGTACAGTAGCCCTACAACAGTGTATTCCAATCTGTAATTTGAGGTAATGTGAGGTAATGCATTGATTTCCACTACTGCCATTTGATTACAAGTTCCTTACTTAATAGCTGTAGTAAAATGCCTCCTGAGATCTCTTAAGATGGAACTGTTAAGATTGAATGATGCTATATATGTTTTTTCTTACTAAGGCATGTGATTTTGTAGAGGAGTATACCAACATTTTAGCCAGTTATCATTCAGCCATCACAGTGACACTTGCAGTATGGCACAAGTGTGCATGTGTATACCTACCATCATTAAATTTTCTATGAGATACATTAATATAAAGCCATACTGATTACATGGGCACGCATGTCTTGTTTCATCCACATGCTGTAATGCTGTTACATACACAAACATATAAGTAGTCCAGATTCAATTGCTACCTTTGTGAATTCATTGTTCTGCATGTACCACATTCACCTCATTTACAATGTGTCCATATATGGTATCAGGGCACTCGCACACAGGTTTACAGTGAAGAACATATATGCATATGATATGCAACTGATGTAGAGTTGTATGACTGTGTGAATACTTCCACTGTTTGGCATGTGATACATACCCAAGGTTGTATTTGGAGGTGTTGTCATAAATCATTTTTAAATAAGTACAGAATGATACGGGGAATATTTAACTAAGTGCAGAACTGTTTGTGGAATGGCACTACACATACTCAACCTTAGGAAATAGATAATCTGCTAGCTGACAGATTTTGGATCAAACTTCACCCCCTTTCCACACTGGACATTACCCAAAGTATGCATGCAAGCATTATTCAGCTTATGTTCTCAAGAGAGTAGCTCATATGTGTGCCCTTTAAGTATAAAGACTCACTATGTTCTGGCAGAATGGTGTACAGCAGCAGTCATCAATCTGAACAAGATGAGACCATCATCTGATCCAGGGAATTATAGACCCATAAGCCTGACTTGCCTCATCTGTAAGGCAATCAAAGGAATCATCATGGACCTTATTAAAAAGGATACAGGTAATTTCCCGACTGTGTACCTAACCCATTTTTGATTCCTTAAGGATACATCATGTCTGTTAAATCTGTTTGACTACTTCAAGAAGGTCAGCAAGGGCATAGATGAGGGAAAGATTGTGTATCCTGCCTAACTAGACCTGGCCAAGCATTTGACACAATCCACACTCAGGTATTACAGATAAGCTATCTCATCTGGCCATAAACACATACATCACCAGGTGGGTAGGCAAATGGATTAATGACAGGACATGTACTATTTAAGTGTGTGAATTCACCCCTAGCAAGAGGGCAGTGACAAGGGCCATACTATAGGGCTCTGTACTATACCCTTTCCTGTTCAGCATTTAATTCCCAGAAGTCTAGACAAACTCCGACAGCCTTTGTCTTGCCAGCTTTGTGGATAACTGCAAAATATGGACAATCACTGAATCCACAAGCAGTATTGATATACTGAAGAAACTATTAATGCACAAAAATGATTTGTATCATAGCCATGGGAACACATTACATGAACACAATAGCATAATTATTCCCTTTTGAAAAGTAAATACCCAGGCTAATTACAGCACAGAGAGCACATCTCTAATAATACACCCACTGGTACATGATCTGTGTACTCAGTTATACAATAATTGGGATGTTGATCACTGTGTGTCCACAGTGGTGGCAAATCCTTTGTATGTGGCAGAACTCAGAAGTGTGGGCAGACCATCCCCATCAAAAGACAATGTAATAACATTCTTCTCAGCCCACATCACACCAATAACTGAGTACAATGCACCCTTTTGCATGTACCTCACCACACATCTACAACAGCTGGAGCAACCCCAGAGTTTTTCCATAATGAAGATAAATGGTGTAAACAACAAATCATATGCAAAATTATTTAAAACCCTATCACTGTATTATATCTGCAACAGACTATTAATGGTCAATCTGCATCTGGCCTACAGGGCACCCTATAATTTGTTCTTGATGACAATCTCACACATTAATGCAAACTGCATAAGGGTCACTCATTACAAAAATGTAAACCTATCCTCTGAGATAATAAATCATGTTGGAGAGATAGATACATGTCTCAGACACTACCCTTTCTCTGGGAGATGCTTGCCATTCACGTAAAGTAAAGGCCTTTCCTGACCCTCTTCTAGTGCAACATATATAAATGAATAGTTAATCATGATTATACTTGTGGTATCATGCCCATGTCCCTCATTGATAGAGGCAGTTGGTAGTAGATAACATAGCATATACACTTCCCTCTGTGAACATTATTCAAATAGCTATGGAAAATTCAGTAAGTTAGGTTAAATATGGCTAGACTTTTATGGGATCTTGGGACTTTAGCCTAGTACTCTCATGTGCACCTGTAAACCTAGGAAGTTAATTTGTATACTAGGTACAGCTATGGTGTGACTGTATAGCGTTACAGCTGTACCAGTACATCACATCATTATTATCACTTGATAATTTGCATGAACACATATGCATGCGTGTCAGGATTTCATGGTAGTATAAAAGTTTCCATGGCGATATCAGGGTGACAGTGATCGGGTGCCGCATGTCTTTGGTTTAACATGTGCTGACAGAAAGTATACTCCATGAATTGTTTGGTATATGAACAATATCACAGTATTAGCAAAACTGGACACACATATATATATATATAACTAGTTCTGCAGAACTACAACCAAACGACCAAATCAGAACTTCAGACCTATGGAAATGCCCAAAAGAATTTATTCAGACCAACACAAAGCTTTCAGGTTATGATCCATCATCATTGTGAACATCCTAATTTCACAGCGACAGCTTCCTCACTCATTGAAGCTAGACTGAAGCTGTCATGAGTCCCGCATAGTGCTGCACCATTCATTATGATGGATCATTTCTGAAGTCACACATGAATTGCAGATTCTGGAAACAATATCCACTGCTATTACATGTGTCAGATTCATGCAATACACAGCTGTGCATAGGGAATCCACTCATATTAGTGAGTTGTTTCTAAAAGTTGTTATCCATACGGCCAATACCTATGTCATCCAGAGATGCTTTGCTCAAGTGTATTCCTTTTGATACAATGAGCTTCTGTACATCTTGTCAGCTATACATAAGTAGTCTTTGTGATGCATAGCTAATACGAGTTGACAGTGCAGACTTCCCTTCGAGGTGTTCTACAAGATGCATGTGTAATACGTCTTTCTGTGATGCACCCAGTAAATACACAGCTCATTGAGAACATTAATACCAACTTTTCCTGACTGACTTTCCTTATGTTTTTTTTTTTTACTTTTATAATAAAAAACTTTGTAAACTTTTTATTATACCACATCCAAAATAACTTCACTATCTTTTATCTTGATCTCACTTTAGGTTAATATGCATTGCAATCATTTACTTTAATGGGGCACCTTTTCACATATGAGAGGGTTCACCCATTAAAGTCTATAGACGCAACACCCATTTTTCTTACACTGATGCTACTGAGGTTAAAGTTCACTGTTTTTCCTCAGTGACATAATGTAAGGAAAATGCAAATTTTTTTTTTTCCCCAAAGAAGAAGGAGAAGTCGAAAACATTTGCAGAGGGGCCAAATTACTGTTCAGCAGTTTATGCACAATATGCCATGGTGTATAGGTAAGCTATAAAACGTCAGAGACTCACTTTAAGCAAATCTTATGGAAAGACACCTGAAGGGGAAATAGACACACTCTAAGGCAGTGATGTTGCAGGACAATGTGAGTAGTGAAGGGTACGGTTTGGTGAGAAGGATAGTTACAAGTCTGACCGAAATAGCAATGACCCAGGTCTTGATTTAGTAAGTGAAAACTGCAGCTCAGCAAGCCTCAAGGATTTTGAAAAGGGACCATATGGTGCCCTAATCAATAATTAATTAATGAAATCAGCATGCTATGTAAAGCTACATGTGAGCTCAGGGAACCCTCCCCCTAAACATAGCAAGTCCTTGCCGCAAATGACATAGTGCTCAACTAACATCAGGATAGAAGAGGAGCTCACCAACTTGTTGGCAGACAGATATACATTTTATTATAATTTAATGGCTGCCCTGAATATGCTGACTTTTTCTCCTAGGTTGCACAGGGCAGCTGCAGAAAAATATTGCATGCTGACAGCACTTTACATGCATGTTGGAGCTATGGCATGCCATCATTTTTGTTATACATATCTTCAGCTATGGGATTTCCTGCTATTTTATTTTCTTAGTGTTGAAATGGTGTCCTAGATAGACATAATGCTGTCATCATCTGGATCTATTTTTCTAATGCATTTTTGCTCAATATTCACAGTGGACCATAAGGTGTTCCTAGGACCTCTTCTCATTCTTCAGATTCACCAAGTCTGACTAACTTCCCCAGATATCTTCAGCCATATGTGGGGCTCTAAATGAGTTTGAGACATCCTGGGCAGCATCACACTGCTACTGAGGCAGTAGTTTTCTCCTTAAAGCCTAACCCCTTCCCCATTGTGCACTCATGTATTGTCCTAAGTCTTGGCACACAATGCACTTTGTGAAATATTGTCTTTGTGATGTCCAGAAAATACCCCACTGGACTGCCATTAAATAATGTGATATCCCCTACTATCCTGGGTCACTAACTAAGGAGCTTCTATCCTCACTACTGACTCCAATGTGAGACAGTCACTTAAAGATGAGCAATATTTCACAATTTACCCCTAAGAGCACAACAGGAACCCACTCTATAGCCTGGGACTGGACTATATACTTCTGTCTATACCTAATATAACTCCTTATTACACACTTCAAAACAATGTGTCCCAGTTTAAGACATCTGATACACTCACAATTAAATAAATTAAATCTCACACATCCAAGCACTTCTGGGAAAGCCTGACACAGATTTTCAGTGTGTCCCTTCCCCAAAATAATGCAGTAATGCTGCCACCAATTAGAGTGTCTTCATGCCCTTCTAAAGGGGTATCCAATCATGAAAATTAAATATTAAAACAAATAGTAGCAAATTACTTAAAAAGCAGACTTTCGGAGTAGCTCTGGGAATTATCAAAGCAAGGATAAGCACTCTCATATCACTAAACAAAATCAGTGATTGACCAGCCACAATGTAAGTTAATGAAAATATTTAATACTGAGCAAAATGATTAAAAATATAAACAGTAATTTACAATAAACAAACAGAAGTCAATCACCCGGGAAATAAAATCAATACTGTAGGATAGAAATCCATCATTCAGAAAAACTCTAACTGATCTAACTGATTAGATATAATTTCCTATCTGACTAAAGAACACTGTCCGTGATCTAAACTAAATTAGTACAACAGGAAGGCTTACAGTTCTTTGTGAGTCATTTTTTGGGGTATCCACTGCACAGTACATCTGTGATTAACTGGCAACTGTAACTGGCTACTGTAACTGACCTCAGCAGGCACTTTTATAGACTAGCCTAACTGTCAACTGTTACAGTTCTAATTTTCATTTCATATTTTGAAAATCAACCAGCAGCTGTTTTTAAAAGTTGCTTTCTGTCTTTCAACTTCTGACAGTAACACATAGCAAGTTAGCAACTGTCAACATTCCAGTGACATCTGCTAATTAGCTGAATCTGAGACAGTTTGCCTTTAGAATCTCTCTTCACAAACATGCACAGTTAGAAATGCAAAAGGACACTATTCAAGTCTTTAAAACATTCTGTACAAACAAATTATAAATCAACATGTAAGAACTTATTTTCAGTATCATAACTCGTCATGCTGGCATATAATGTACAACTTAATCTAAAATTATGGACAAAAACTCAGCTAGACATGCTTGCACAAATAACAGTGTCTAATTTATTCGCATTTCTATCCCTTTATGACTCAAGCACAGTTTTCAAGTCACCTTGAAAAACAAGGCTTGAGAAAAATGGGTCTGTCTGCGAATATCATCCCACTCCTCTGCTGAGTAAATCCATTTGCATTGGCATTATTAAGCCCAGCGCACCATTCTTCTCCTCCTGAGGAAACTTGAGTGAGTACAGCCCCAACCCACAATTTGATGCATCTACTTGCACAACAAATTCTTTACTATAATCTGGGCCGGCCAACACAGGGGGTCCTCACAATATCTCCTTAAGTTTTTGGAATGCCTGTTCTCAGTCTATGATCTGCACTTTCTCATCTGGTTTATTTTTCCTAGTTGGGTCAGTAAAGGGTGCAGCCAGTGCACCATGACTGGGCAAACATTTTCCACAGTACTCTGCTGCCCCTAGAAATGCTCTCTGTTGCTTTTTAACAACAAGATCTGGCCATGCTTGAAAAGCTTTCACTTTGACAGGTTCTGGCCTAAGCTTACCACTCCCCACTCTGTGTCCTAAGTAAGTGAACTATGCTGTATCCACCTGACACTTACTGGGTTTAATGGTTAGCTTTGCCCTTTTAAACTGGTCTGCAAATGCTGTAGCATAGTTCTTCATGTGGAGTTGAACTTCCCCCACAAGACCATTAGCCTGGGGATTGTAGGGAATGGTCATTACATATCAGGTCTGACATGAAGTTGACCCTTCAATCCGTCAGTATCTCCCTTGGAAGATCTAACCTGCTGAAAATTTCTAGCAAAGCATTTTCTACCTTCTCTACATCAATATCACCTGCAAAAGGAATATTAGGTACTATAGCTAGAACAGCAGACTGTAGGCTCTAGGCTCTACCAACTGCCATACCTCCTCACCTTCCAGCCCTCCCTTAGAAGTCCACTTTTTATACAACAAACCTTTGTTCCCATATACAGACTCCTCTCTTCCTTGATCTTCAGGTGCTTCCATAGCCATCTCACCCAAGCTTTGTAATATAGGGTCCGTAAGTTGAGCCTGTCTCAACTCTACATTTGTGACCCTCCCAAGCTCCCCTTCCACAGGAAGCATAGTAACTTCTGACAGCTGTACCTCACTGTCACTCTGGGTACTAGCACTCACCTCCATCCTTGCAGTCACCATATCTAAGGGAACATTAGTATGCACCAGCAGCTGTGGCTCACTTTCAGACTTACTGCTACATGATAGCTCCTTCTCTGAAACAGCCATCACACTAGACCCAGCTTCAAGTATGAGATTTGTCTGGGTCTCCCCCAGGCTACCAGACGTACATGCCTGTCTCCAAGCTTGACTGTCACTGCATGTGCACAAGGTACTGCATCATCAAGGTCATTCCCTATCAGCGCATCTGCAGGAATATCTTCAAACACAAGCTCCCCTTCCACAGGAAGCCATATAACTTCCAGCAGTTGTGCGTCATATCAATCTGGGTACTATCACTCACTTCCATCCTTGCGATCACCATGTCCAAGGGAACATCAATACCTACCAGCAGCTGTGGCCCACTTTCAGATTTGCTGCTACATGATAGCTCCTTCTCTGAAACAGCCAGCACACCAGTCCCAGCATCGATCTGTCTGGGTCTCCCCCAGACTACCGGACCTACATGCCTGTCTCCAAGCTTGACTGTGTGTCACTGCATGTACACAAGGTATTGCATCATTAAAGTCATTCCCTATCAGGACATCTGCAGGAATATCCTCAAATACACCTACCTGCTTGCTTCCGCTTCGACCCTCTCAGTCAAGACGAACTCTAGGCCAATGTGTTTAGAATGGGGTCCCTCCCAAAGCTTTGACTGGAGTGGACTGTCCAAACAAGTGCTGCTATTCTCTATACTGTACAGGCCTCAGAATGGTTATATCAGAATCTGTGACTCTCTTAGCAGTAACCTGTGATAGATTGGCACCACTGTTGTTTCCAAACAACTTACCATTGGCAGTTTATTATCATCACTTGCTGGTTCCCTTACCTTCTGTTTCTCACCTTGCCTTGATGAACATTTGATAGCTATGTGGCCCCTCTGGCTACATTTGAAACATCCAATGCCCAACCATGTACTTGGGCTAATAGTTTCCCCTGTTATTGATGTACTCTGTTGGAGTGGTTTAGACTGTTCCCCATGGGTTCCTCTATGTGCATTTGCAGCATTGGGTATCTCTTTCTTATGCATTGGTGCTTTGCTTGCTAAGAAGAGATCCTTTTTTCTTCCCAACTCCTCCACAGAGTCTCTCTCAGTATGCTAACCAGATTCTCATGTAATCAGGCAAAGTACTGAGGGCTCATTCCCTTACCAAAAGGTTTGCCATTCCCTCAAGAGTGGTGACCTGACACTGACTCACTCATCTGTGAAAGTTATTACTTAAATCAGTGATATAAACATGTACACTTTTATCTACCTTGCGTCTGTGTTCCCAAAACTTTTTTCCTATAAGCTTCAGGTGTTAGTTTAAAACAATCTAAAAGACAGTTCTTAACTTCAACATAATTCACTCTACATCAGACAATTTTGACATGGCCTGAACAGCTTTACCATTGAGTAAGATTGTCAGGAAACAAATCTACAGCTCACTGTCAACATCATACTATCTACACATATATGGATAAAACTATCAAAGCCATTCCCATCCCTGTATTAAGGAAAAAGCTTACTGACCTTTACAGATTCTGGGGTCCAGTTATTCCCTTCCCCGTTACTTCCATGACCCTCTTGAAAGGTTAGAAGCTCCACTTCATTCTGGTGCTGTCTCTCATTTTCCTTGGCTTCTAAACATTTGCCATCAAGTTGAAAATATTTGGCTTCCAGTTCATACTGATGCTGTTTCTCCTCAGCCTCCAGGCATTGCATTCTCTGCCTTGGCCTCCAAGCACAGTCTCTCAAACTCCAGGTAGATTCTCAGGACCTCTGAAGAAAAGGTGTATTGTTCTGTCCTTGCAGGCTGCACATCCCCTATACCAAACTGGATATCCTCTGAATGGCTGGTCTGACCTGAAGCTACAGCTAAGGCTAAAATCATTGCTCCCTTAGACAGATTGGCATGAACCAGTCATCTAGCTTCACACTCCTTGGCCATCTGGTTCTTTGTCAGCTTACTATAGTCTTCTGCTGACATCTTTGCCTGCTATCCCTGACTAACTACAAATAAATAAATCTGTGGTGAACTAAGATTCTGTATGTTTACTTTGTGGCTGTCAAGAGTGCACACCTTAATGACAGCTACCGACAGGCTACTAAAGTCCAATTAAAATGCCACACTGCTGGAATCAATTAATGTGACATCCAGACAATACCCCACCAGACTGCCACTAAATAATATGATGTTCCTTAATATCCTGGTTCATTAACTAAGGAGCTTCAGTCCTCACTGCTGACTCCAATGTGAGACTGTCATGTAAATAGGAGTAAAATTTCACAATTTTCCCCTATGAACACAACAGGAACATGCTCTGCAGCCTGATACTGGACTATATACTTCTGTCCACCCCCAATGTAAATTCGTATTACACACTTCAGGGCAATATTTCCCAGCTTAAGACCTCTAATAAACTCATACTTAAATAAATTAAATCTCACACATCCAAACACTTCTGGGAAAGCCTGACACATATTTCCAATGTGTCCCTTCCCAAAAATAATATGGTAATGCTGCCCTCAATCAGAGTTTCTTCATGTCCTTCTAAAGGGGTGTCCAATTATGAAAATTAAATATTAAAACAGATAGTAGCAAATGACTTGAGCAGCCAGGGTTTTGGATTGGCCCTGGGAATTATCAAAGTAAGTATAAGCACTCTCAAATCACTAAAGCAAAACACCTTTTGACCAGCCACAATGCAAGTTAATAAAAAATATTTAATAATGAGCAAAGTGATTAAAATATAATCAGTAGTTTCAATAAACAAACAGAACACAGTCACCAGGAAAATTAAATCAATACTTCTTCTTCTTCTTTCATCTTTCCCCAGTTAGGGGTTTCCACAGCGGATCACCCATCCGCTCATGATTGGCAGTGTAATTTTACAGTGCCGAGTTGCCAGCCCAACACCCAACCTTCCACAGAAGGTACACACATGCACGCACTCATGCCTAGGGCCAGTTTAGAGTGTCCCATCCACCTACAGCATGTCTTTGGGATATGGGAGAAAACTGGAGCACCCGGAGGAAACCCATGCAACCACGGGGAGGACATGCAGACTCTACACAGAAAGCACCCCAGCCAAAGATCGAACCAGTGAACCTCTTGCTGTGAGGCAAAATGAAATCAATACTGTAGGATAGAAATCCATAATTCAGAAAAACTCTAAGTAATCTAACTGATTAGTTATAATTTCTTATCTGACTAAAGAACATTGTCCCTAATCTAAACTAAATCACTACAACAGAGCAATGGCAGGCTTACAGTTCTTATTGAGTCCTTTTTTTTGGGTATCTACTGCACAGTACATCTCTGATCAACTGACAACTGTAACTGACTTCAACAGGCTCTTTTATAGACTAACCTGTCAACTGTTCCAATTCTAATTTTCATGTCATATTTTGAAAATCAACCAACAGTTGTTTTCTAAACTTTCCTTCCTGTCTTTCATCTTCTGACAATAACACATAGCAGCTGTCAACATTCCAATGACATCATCTGCTGTTCAGCTGAATCTGCGACAGTTTGCCTTTATAATCTCTGTTCCCAAACATGTGCAGTTAGAAATGCAAAAGGACACTATTCAAGACTTTAAAACATTCTGTACAAACAGATTATAAAGCAACATGTAGGAACTTATTTACAATATCATAGCTAGTCATGCTGGCATATAATACACAGGTTAATCTAACATTATGTACAAAAACTCAGCCAGACATGCTAGCACAAATACCAGTGTCTAATTTCTTCACAGTCTTCACTTCTTCATATGACTCAGGCATATTCTTATTTTCATTGAAGACAACACAGCATAAGCATCCTTGGTCACCATCAAGAAACAGGAATAGGGGTGTATCTGAGCACATGCCCTTCCCCTGCTCCCCCACCCCAGGATGGGCAAACTGAAATAAGATCTTTATATCTGACATGGGATATGGATCTCACTCTCTCTTATCTGACTTGGGATATGGATATCTCTCTCTCTCTCTTTCTTTTTCCTTGCTTGTTCCTTGCTTGTGGTTAATGTGATTTGTAACTGTAGGTACGTAGCCATTAGCTGTCTCTGATGCTACCTTTCAAATTTCAGGAATAGTTTTAGACTTATTTATTTAAGGTCAATTGATTCTGTCTGAAATAATCCTGGAGCATCATGCTGCTGCAGCAGTTAGCAGCAGTGTTGCTTCATAGCATTTGAATTTTCAGTCTGGCTCTTAGCTGTTTTTTTTCTGCATAGTTTTGGTATTTTCTGTTGGAAGTAGCCATATGATTTGTCTACTAGTATTTTGTTTGTGGTCTTTGAAATTGCTCATTATGTGTGCATGTCATGTGTGTGTGTGTGTGTGTGTGTGTGTGTGTGTGTGTGTGTGTGTGTGTGTGTGTGTAATGTTAAATGATGAGATAGATTTGGTTTCCAAATGAACCTAAACCAGATAAAATAATGAATGAAAAAAATGAACTTCTAAACAATTATTTTTGTCCGCCCATGATTAATTAAATCTCAAAGCAAGAACATGTGAGTAGTGTGTGTGTGTGTGTGTGTGTGTGTGTGTGTGTGTGTGTGTGTGTGTGTGTGTGAGAGTGACTCACCACAGCCTCTGGACAGAGTTAATTGTTTGGGATAGTTTCTGACACATCATTTTTTATGGCTTGATTTCAGATCATTTGAGATTTTCCATTTTATGAGTCACATTAGTCTTAATGAGCTCTTATTATACACTGGAGCCTATTTTCATGAAAAGCTGTTTGTGTTTTGGTTTTAAGGATTAGTAGCTTTTATGCTTTACCCTTGAATAATTTGTTACGAAATAAATACATACAATAACAAATGTGATTATCTCAGCCAGTGGTTAACCACTAATGCCTGAATTTCAAAGAAAGTTACAGACTGCAAATGATAAACAGAAGCTTGGAGAGACTGGTGTGGTTATGGACATGAGGGAAATTCAGATAAAGAAGTAGTGATACAGTGGAAAATTATATTTCAAACAAAATACATGGCACTGGGAACATCAGTGCTAGAAATGTATTTATTGAGAGTAGTTGATCTGGATAAGAACGAAGGTTTGAGGGCAGTTAACTTACTTTTTGCAAGAAATGATAAATAAGTGATTCCACAGCTCTATACCAGTGATTGCAACTTCATTTTAGACATTATCCAGGAATTAATACACAATGAAGAAAGAGTTATGTCCTGATAATGGCACTCCTAAGTGTGTTCCAAGGAATTTGATATTTCTGCCCAATGCCCTTTCTATCTACGTATGTCTCTCATTAGGAAATAATCCACACCTTAGAGTTTACTCATATAGTTATTATAAAAACTTTTTTAAATAGACTGGCACACCATCCATAATTACTTCTCTGTGTTAAACCTGTTGAACCATAGGATAGACTTTGGCTGCCCTAACTGCTGAAGAGGATAAAGCTGCTATCATAAATTGAATAAATAAATAAATAAGAAAAGAAAAATAATGCATGATATAATATCGTGACAATGCAAATTTTTTAAATGAATCTGGCATAGAAAAAATATAAACACCTGAAACTATCTTAAATAAATAAACCAATAGATAAATAAATAAATAAATAAATAAATAAATAAATAAATACATATTCTGCTGGATGAATCTTGAAGATAGTCACCATTGCAAGGGTTCCTTTCTGCTATAAACTCCAGCAATTTGTTAGAAGAGGTTACTTGTGCCATGCACTTACTTGGCTCACTCCTATTGTTTACTAGCCGTACCAACAGAAGGTAAGGGGAATATGTATATTTAGTTGTCTGTCTACCTGTCTATTTACATTTGTTTACCAGGTAGGGCACTAATTGCAATGGACCATTTTCAGACTCAGCCTGGGAAAGGCAATGCAAATATTGAGATGAAGTAAATAATATACTGCATAATCAATAAAACATAAAAATACTTGAGGTGTTACATAGTAGTGCAACTAACTTAAATATTGCTCATTCTGTCTGTTGCTTTAAATGAATTATTGAGGACAGTATGTTACAGAGTGATCACTCTCGTCTTACTGCAGTTAGTAAAAAAAAGAAAAAAAGAACTGCTGCCATAAGGATAGACTGAAACAAAAGGTTTTATTTACAGAGTTTGTTCATTGCACAATCTCATAATTGACTTCTTCAGACTCTGTATATGAAAGCAAGCAGGAATACAGCATTAAGTACACTGCAGATACCTGAGTTTCTGCTTCTTCAAAATACATTTAAAATTAATGTGGTTATTCATACTTGACAAACACGAAGCATCTAATCAAGCTTGCTAACAATATTTTGTAAAGGGAGGGTGGCCTAATGGTTAAGGTGTTTACCTTGCAAACACAAGGTGTAAGGTTTGAATCTCACAAGGGATAATTGGCTAGGCTTAAAATGGCTTGCAAGGGCAGTTAGCTTAGTACTAACCTATGAAATGTGGGGGTAAGAGTTCTAAGATAGCAGCTGGAGGTATGTTGGGTTAGCTATCTGGCTAAGAGAAAAAATGATGTGGAGGTGAACAATTTGTAGATACTGAACGGGAGCTTTTTTTTTTTTTTTTTTTTTTTGCTGGTAGACCAGTAGTTATTAAAACATGCCATAATTTCATGTAAATGCAGTGTTAAATCTATACTGTCAAATAGTTCTGGTCGAAGCTTGGACTCTTATCTGAAACTGTATCTGTACAAAGATAACACAAGAAGTGTTACACTAGGTACATGAGGAGTTCCCAATTACTTTTTTTAGTTAGGATATGCATATTTAGAAAAATGAGCAATATCATGGGCACTTTGCTTTTCTTTAAGCTTTAAAGCTTAAACAGTATAAACAGACACCTGTAGGCTAAAATGAACAATCCTTGAGTCAGTGATGCACTTGGAAGCTGTAGGTGCTGACAAACATGGCTGAACAATCAGGGTAGTCACAAGAGTAGTTGCAACAGCAATGGATAAATGCCTGATTCAGAAAGCAAACAGAGGAGATCAACAAGGTTTAATGATTGTCTACAATAAGATTTAATGACTGTTTTTGCTTCTTCCTTCATTTGTATTATTTTCTGTGTCCTGCTTTTCCAGGGTCTACCCAGCCTCAGATGAACTAGGGAAAAGATAATTACTGAGGGCTGACTGCTGCTGACCTACTGCTGACTGCCAATCAGTCAGTTGTACTGCTCACTCCTGCGTACCTGTTTTGCTCATTCTTACATTCCCCAGAAAAGCCACTCACTACTCGGAGTAGTCTACTCCCCTTCTTTCATGTTCAAGTATCAATGCATTACAATAAATAAAAAAGACACCTACACACTTAAGATGAACAAATGGCGGGCAAACTATAAATCCATTTTTCCCATTACAATGTAGTTCAAATACATGTCTTAAACAATACTTATAAATCACAGTGATATAACACTATTTTAATACTTATCAAGGTTCTTCTAGCAGGAGACACTTGCCTAAACCTTCGCTCAGTGTGTAACCCAAAATGCCTAGCTATTATTTATTTGAATATTTGCAGTATAAATAAGAAATGGTGCCAAAGAAAAGCCTAGAGTGATGTCTACAACCACAAAACAACTACAGTCACAGAGTCATGGCAAATGGATACTTCTAGGATCTTACCATGTTTCTCCTCAGATTCTATGGATTTTACTGACAATAAGCTTGATTCTAAGCTAGGAGGTGGTGTTCATAAAAACATGAAAAGACTGCAATTTCTCTTAAACTTTAATTGCTAAAAACATCAGCAATAATGATTTTCCCATGACTGGATACTCTTACAACTGTTACTAGTCTACACTTGAAGGCTTCCTAGAACCAATTATGGGCATTACTAAACACAACAAATTAATGACCTGTGGTGATGTTAACTTCAATGGGAATACTTCTATTAGATGTACCTTAACAAGATTACTGAATTCTGTACATCTCTTAAAACTTGTCAAGTATGGATCAAGGCTAAACCATAATTCAAAAATACTTCCTCAGTAATGCTGTCATTACTAACTGTAAAGCCAGGGGAAATATAAGGCCAAAGGCACAAATTATAATACTGCCAGGTTGAATGCAACAATGTATTCATTTTTCTTTTTCCTTTTTCCCCTTTCTCTCATGCTTATCAGAATTGTATGTTATTATAGGAGGAATGAGACACTTTCCCCGGGATTCAATAAACTCCATGCAGGAATAACACAACCGTGTGCATTTCTGCTTAGCTTTAACAGCAGTGCACCTTGCATATTCATGAAAGAGCACTACTGCTAAGGCTAAGTGGACATGAACACTACTGAGTGCAGGAGGTGTGTTTAAGTAGTGCACACATATCTAATATGTCCCCTGCACTCAGAAAGTGCCGTACAGCACTTTTTAAGTGCATTTCAGCGTCTGTGGACACTGAAAGCAAATAAAATAGCAAAACAGTGTCCATGGACACTGAAATAGCTAGGACATCCTGAAATAAATGCAAGGGGTGAGTGACAGATACTGTCACGCATCCCTGCATTGTCAAAGTGCTGTATGCCACTTTGCAAGTGCTTTCAGTGTCTGCGGACACTGAAAGCAGGAAGTCTGGAAAGGAAGCAATGCAGGAGGTGTGTGACAGGTACTGTCACACACCTTCTGCATTGTCAATGGCACTTTGCAAGTGCTTTCAGTGTCCGTGGACAGCAAAATCAGGAAGTCTATATAGGAAGCAATGCAGGGTGTGTGTGACAGGTACTGTCACACACCCTCTACATTGTCAAAGTGCCATATGGCACTTTCCAAGTGCTTTCACTGTATGCAGACACTGAAAGCAGCTATCCCAATAGGAGCCCTGCATTGTGAAAGAGCCATATGGCCATACCCCCTCAACTGTACAGGTTTTCGCAGAATGCCTAGATACCTGCCTTACATACCGCACAACCTTGTAGAGCAAGATATCTGTACAAAGCCATAAATAATGGGGGGACAAAGGCCCAAAAATAGGGACACTTTTTAAATATTGCTCATACAAACTTGGAAAGTTGATAGAATAACAGGTTTTGCATTAGCACAGATTTTTCTGAAGGGTATGAAGTCTGAAACTCAAATGTCTGTCATTATGTTCTAACTTAAACCCTGAGTGATTTGCCAATGATTTGCTAGAAAACCACAGTCATATGAGAAATGGACCAAAAATATGTGACAATAAGCTGGATATTCTGCAAAAACCTGTACAGTTGAGAGGTATGCTGCCTCATGTTTTTGGTGTGTTCCTCCAAATATCTGTCCCACCTGGCAAATAGCAGAAGGTTAGAACCATTAAATAATGAAAAATATTTGAGGTGAAGATGCCACATCCTCGGTTAAAGTCATGCTAATGCCAAACCTATTATTCTATCAACTTTCTAAGTTTGTAAGAGCAATATTTAAAATCTGTCCTTATTTGTCCCCTTACAGTTGCCCTTACTGTGACTTACAAGGAGTATTGATACATGTCATTAAAATGATTTTATGAAATTCCTTTTTTTTTCATTCTGAGGTATGCTTATGTGTAGCTGAGCGGGATTGTGCATTATGGCCCTCTGTTCAGCATTGATTAAACATCCCATGGGAGATAAATAAAATATATATAGCTCAAATCCTAACAATGAGATAGTGTAGTGGTTATAGTCCCAGTTTGTATGCAGGTGTTCATGGTACAAGTACCAGGACAGGCACTTTATTTTTACATGGGAAAGAATTGTTAGAATTATTTTTTTTTGTTTTAAATTATGTAGTAATTGATATTTGTTAACCAGGGTAGTGTAGCTGGTTCAAAATGTAAGTGTGAGTGCATATAACTTTTGAAATCACCCATGTATACACAAGTGTCCCATACAGTATAGTTACACCCCAAGGTAATGTAATGAAAGTACACAGAGGGACATCATGTAAAGTAAATCATATACACCTAATATGTCAGTAATGATAAATGAAGTCATAATTCTGATATTTTTAAAGGAAAAGTGAGCAATAGTTTAAGCATTGCTTAAACTTAAGTACTAAGCAGCAGTCAGCTCAGCTAAGTGGATTTGTGCACTGTTAAGCAGTGCTCATCAATTACCCCTTTAAGCACTGATCAACTCAGCTTCACTGATTTGCGCACTGCTTAGCTGAGCTTAGCATTTTCAAAATGGACCAATGACAGCAAGGGGTGGGAATATTGCCTTATTTGAACCGCACAGGAAGGAATACAGCCATCACCTGTTGTACTTTGATCTCTGCAGGAACGATATCAGGTGCTGGAGAGGGCTCACACTTTCGGGTGCAGTGCTGGGGCATTTTGGAGTCCAAGGTCATGGCTGGGCTCCTTGTATCAAACCATGATGACAGACTGCTGCAGGGCTGGTACCAGGGCTCACAGTATAAAGCAGAGGCCTGGGACCACCTGGCATGTGACCTCACCAGTGCCACTGGTATTTCCCAAACTGGTGAGCAGGAATGGCATCACTATGCTGACCTAAAGTGGAGAAAGGAGGCTTTCTTGTCCCAGTGGATCCAAGATGCTCAGGACAACCATGCTCCAGCAGCTTGTAAGTATCACAGATATAGGTGTACCAGATTCTAGCTTGAGCATGTGATAGACAGGTATGCATAATGTTTGTTTCTCACTCCTGCAGCTGCAGCAGAGCTAGTAACATTGAGGCCCATGCAGACAGACTAACATGGATGCGTCAACAGGCTGTTGAGTGCAGATCTAACTTGCAGTATATAGTGGCATAAAGATTAAGGAGTACATTGTTTACTGCCAGTACGAATAGCGTGTACTGTGTCTAATGAATAAATGACACTTGTCACACTAATATTGATCCACAGGATATCCATTAATAAAAGTGCCATTTCACTGTAATAAAGATGTATAACACAAACTGTTTTGTTTACTCTGGTATGTTGTTGTAGAAATACAATATGTACAGATTTATCACAGCAAATATGGCATTGACAGCATGAAGTAGCTGAGGCTGATCTGAGAACCAGCTAGTATGCAAAACAGTAGAATGTAGAGCTGTAAACCAAAATATAAAGGAAATATGAAATATTGTATGCACTAAGTTCTGAACTCTGAATAGTAATGTCTACAGTATTATAGTGTGTCCCCTGCAGCATTGCATTCTTGTGTTAACCTTTGCTTTCCAGATAGTATCATTTCAAAGGATTAATACACAGTACAGTAGCTATCTGCCATGCATGAATGTCAGGATTACAATGGTAGACTGTCTAACCCAGAGAGTATTAGGCAGAAATTAGTCAAGCAAGAGACATCAGTTTCCCATAATTTCAGTGTGATGGACAACAGCCCTGTTGTTCATTTTAGCACACCCAGACACGGTTTGAATCCAGTGAGTGGTACTGAGATGTGTGCATATATACACTAAAGAAATCCTGAATATTTGTAGAAACAGTCAGAAAGTGTTAACAGCTATTTTTTCCATAGGTCTTACAGGTAAAGAAATGTGTGAAGTAGCTGTATGAATGGTATACTAATGCACTGTGTGTAACTGTTCCACTGTCCAATCCCATATGCCTGCAAATGCCAGCAGGATAGATACATACACCATGCACTCTCCCCGATACATATCCCTCAAGTGTCACACTGTCATGGCTAGTGGTCACTGCTACCAATAACCTTGGACACAGATAGGAATCCAGGGACATATGCCAGTAGCAGACTCACACAATATCAGTGCAGGGTACCCCTTCTCTGTCAACTATGTAACCCTGACATGTACAAGCCCCCTCCAGTAATGTAGCCATTGTCCTCCCAGTCTGTCCCACACCATTACAGGTTGACAGTCTAATGGGTATGTATGTGCTACAGAAGCTATGGGCCATAGGTAGATGTAAAGTGACAGCAGACCTCTACAGTATTAAGTAGTACAGTTGTGAAAAATGGAAGCCTATACAGTTGTCAATGCACTTTTTTCTCTCCACCCACCCCTCACCTGCATCTATAATTATTGTTCATATATTACGGGTATGTTGTTCTCAAAAACCTATTGTTGGGACATGTGTTCTATTATTGTGCATATATTTAATAGGTTGCATATTAATATACCTTGTTCAAATGCTATTACTGGTGGCCTATTGCCGTCAATGTAACTGGAATGCTGTTAAAATGCTTACTGTTCCATTTATGTATGTGTTCTGTTTGCTATGCAACTGTTTCAAATCTGTTGGTTTGGGTTAATTGGAACACCCATGCATGCTGTTATAACTAATTTTGAAATGTTTTGTTCATGACTAACCAATATATCGTGGATAACCTCAAAACCATAGCACATTTGGGAAAGCAGATTCCAATGGGTCTGTCTGCTCTGCCCCATCTGGCTGTGGCACCGGGCCCCAGCACATCTGGGACCTAACCTGGAGCTTCCTCATCTGCTGGTCCTGCACCACCTTCAGGTGGAACCACCTCAGGGGACAGGGCCCATCCCTCTTTGAGCCTGTGCATGGAGTGGAGCCTGTCACCTGCCATAAGTTCTGGGGTATGGTGCACAGTGTCATCTGCTCTGAGTTGTATGGATGTCTGCGCCAGATGGAGGGCCACCTGATGTACCTGGAAGGGCAGGCTGTCCCTGTTGTCCAGTCCTAAACACAGCCACCTTTAGGGCCATGAAGATGCAGTGGTGACTGCCCATGGATGGTGACATCAGTCCCACTGTATCCATTTGGGAGCTCATGGGCCTCTGATTCCCAACCACCCTCCCTGTCCAGGGTGTTTTCCCCTCATGTGTCATATACTGCCTCTGTATGCTGTATTGTGTGTCTTGTCTGTCTGCAAATGCAACCTATCCTTCCCAACCTACCTCCCCAACATACCTACAGCCCTTCCCCAACATCCCACTCTCACTTTAATAAAAAAGGGCATCTTTCCCACAAAAAAAATCATTGCCCCATACATAGCTCTACATTTTGCCCCCATGTCCAGTGACATAAATCAATCAACACGGAAATAACCCTATAAATATATGTTCCCAACACCCCTCCCTGTGGGGTGTGAGGCTGTAAATCCCAAATTTTCAACATCAGTCACAGCTGTTGTTGCAGAAGAAATGTAGTGCTTTGGTCCTTTCCTACACCCATCCTGCACATCTCTAGCTACTTTTCCTAATGTTCTATGCCCTGCCATCCCCTATTTCACCACTTTCCTATCACCCTTTTTTCTTTTCTTTAATTAAAATTAGCACGGGTGTAAGCTGGAGTAAGCAGTGCTAAGTGAAGCTAAGATGAATTAGCCATCTGTTAGCATCACTTAGCTATGCGCAAAACCATACAAACCCACTTACAACTGCTTAAAAGTGCTTTAATCACTCTGTCTCCATCAGCTCTTGTGCTGTCCAGCAACAAAATAACCAGCACTGCTAAGTCTCAAACAGGACCCTGTGCATTACAACCACAGCAATGTACCACTACACCATCTGACCTGTGGGAATTTGTAATGCTTTTACAAACATATCATGCATTGCAGTCATTTAACTTGAATGAAAAAAAAAGTCATCACTACCAAGTCATGAATGCAGGACCCTGTGTACTACAGTCACAGCAACATATCTCTACATCATCTGAGTTGTAGGAATTTGTAATGTTTTTACAAACATATCATGCACTACAGTCATTTAACATAAGGGAAAAATTATATATATATATATATATATATATATATATATATATATATATATATATATGTGTGTGTGTGTGTGTGTGTGCATGTGTATATGTGTGTGTGTGTGTGTGTGCATGTGGGTGTGTGTCTGTGTGTGTGTATGTGTGTGTGTGTGTGTGTGTGAGTACAAACATATATAAATATATATATATATATATATACACACACACACACACACACACACACACACACACACATATATATATATATATATATATATATATATATCAAACCAATGTCTTACTGCAAGACATCTGCTAAAAGCCTGATGAAGTGGGGGATAAAGGGAATCAGTAGTGACATATTTGAAATATGGCTGTTCTAAGTCTGGTAGTGTAGCATGGTTTGATTTAACATATATTTTCTGATAGATTCCATGTCTGAAACACAGACGATTGCCATCATTTACTGATGTCAGTGCTCATATCATCCCAGTAATTTGTCAGAAACCCACAACTGTTATGGGGAACAGACCAAACACATTAGCCACACATCTGGACAGTGTCAAGACATCTGGATAGTGGAGAGGTATGACTGCGTCATGTAACAGAAGAGAAAAACCACTGAGAGCTGTCAACCATTTCACCCAGCACCTTCTGAACCACAGTAAGACCAACATGACACTACCCCAATTCAGCTGGAGGGAATTACCCATGTATTTGGAAATATATCATGCACTACAGGGATGTAACTATAGGGAAAGGCAGACATCGGTGATAAATTTTCCACCCATACCCATTCGCACCACAGTCACAGCAGCATACCAGTACCCCAAATGAACTCTAGAGTATAACAACTGTTTGAACAAACATATCCTGATTGCCAGTCTCACACTACACCGATATATACTGCCCCAAATCACAGTCTACTGGGAAGCGAGAGGTGTTACAGGTCATTTGCTAGTCTGCCCCTACAAACATATACTATACACCTGATAGATCACCAGCAACTGTAGGAGCATGCACAGTCAGATAGAAAAGGATCTATGACACCCACATCTGCTACTCTCCCTACTCGGCCAAACATTTGCACACAACACTGCTACATAATCTTCACAGTCTGTTAACAATGGCCAGACATACATAACTCTCAACTGTACAGATTTCCACAGAATGTCCAGGGAGTGAGACCATATTTATGGCCACTGCTGCATGACATGTTTGGAGTCTGCTAAGTCACTGGGATGATATCAGGAGTGAAGTCACTAAATAATGATATACCATACCTCTGAACCTTTTACTGCAAGACATCTGGAAACCCCCGACATAACTGGGGGACAGGGGGCTGAAAAGAAGGACATATCTCACATAATGGTGTTACAAATTGAAACCATTGCTGGTGTTACAGGGTGTGTTGTAACATAACATTCCTGAAGGGTATGATGTCTGAAACACAAATGGATGTCAACATTTATAGACTACAATCCTCACATTATCCTACTGATTTCTCAAAAACAAAAATTTTCTGAGGAACAGACCAAACATAACAGGCAAACCTCTGGGCAGTCTGTGGACATCTGGTCAGTTGAGATGTATGTTAGAGACATATTGCTGTCAGACATCAAGTCACACAGAAAATGCATGTGCAGACAAACTTTGTTAATAAGAGCAATACTTATTTACAAGCTGTACCCAATTCTGAAAAATTCTGAAACTTTGCCCCCCATGTTGTTGGCTTATCCCCACATTTCTTGTTCTGAGAGGCATTTCCACCTACCGTCTCTGAAGACGTACCCCCCACACCTCCATAATGTCCTCCTCACATGCAATGAAAAGGTGCAAGGCCCACATGAAGGATATAATTATAGCACTGTGTTGCTATGGCATTGGCTAATGGAAAGACATCACAGCTGCTCTGGATGCAAGTAGCAAGTGGGTGACACCGATTGGTGCACAGGCCATCATCTTCTCATGAGCATTATCTACAAAAGGCAAACTACTGCCTATGCAACACTGGTCTGAACCCATCTACACAAAGACAGACTGCGACTACACAAACCTAAACATTTACATAATGCTGAGGAAACCCTTCAACACTATAACAGGTATGTCAATTACTTAAGCTTGTAATGGAATGCATAAGGGGGATGCAATAATGTGAAATAGGAATTAAATACTAGGTCACAATAAGACCTGCTGGACTCACATGCTGTTGTTTGGCACCTATGGCCATTCCTGCTGGCCCTGTCTGCATAGACATAGATGACAGCTCTGGCCCCTGAGTCACCCCAGCAAAGGTCAGCTCATATATGACTACTACTGGAGCATCTGTTGTCCAGTATTGACAATGACACTGCTAGGTCAGTTATCTGGGATGTTGTAAATATCCACATGTCACCTGGGAATGCTACCATGATGCATATGCTTGTCTTACAAATGTAAGAGCTTTATATAGGGTATGTGCATAGTAAACAACAGGTGCAGAAGTGTGTGTTGAACTGTAAGTGATATACTGAGCCCATACCTGTCAACTGTCCAGAGTTTTGCAGAATGACCACATGTTTGTCTCATATTTGTAGTCAATGCCTCATACAGTTGTTTATTGTCTGGCAAATCACTGGCAACCCATTAAAGACTGAAGTCATAATATAATAGCATACATTTATATGTCAGCTGTCATATCCTGAGGAGTAGTCTTGTGAATGTGAGACCGTCTTTGCTATCAAATAAGTGTTTTACAGCTAGATGTATAGCAGATGTTTTGCTCTAACAGGAGCTAGGTGTATTAGCATGAAACCCATGTCAATTCAAGCGTACCTTGTCCTATAGGATGCTAACATTTGTGCAGTGCCTGACACCTGCTTTGCAGCTGTGTAGAGCACACTAACCTTGCCAGATTACGCATCCTATTATACATTTAGACCCCAAATGGAGGGCTGCAAAAGTACAGGAGGTGGAGTTTTAAACATTATCATACACATACACACCTCCAGGCTGGCCAAACAGTATGACACATGGGAGAAATCCAGAGTGCAGTTAACTGTTGAAAAAACACCTACTGAAATCATAACTAGCTATAGACCTCCAACCATGACTCTGGACACCCACCATACCTATCTGGACTTTCTGCAATCTGCCAAGATTCAACCATCTATCCAGCTTCTGAATGATGTTAACTAACCAACCAACCATATTGTGCATGACCTATGCTACCTGAACATGAATGCACAGAGATTCCTCGGCTTTGTCAGTGGCAATGCAGTGGATCGGCTGGTGAACACTCCTACAACAGGTGCAAATCACCTGTACCTCATCCTAAATAACATGCATAGCCACTGTACCACTGTAGGAGGTTTCATCCTCCTTAGTAAGATCTAACCACAAAGCCATCACTATTCAGGTCACCATCTCCCCTGCCCCAACTCCTCTTGTCAGGATTAAACAAAATAAACTTCGCAAAAATGACCATAAATCTCCTTAGAGCAGGTAGAAGTAGCTTTACAGCCACAATCCCATCTGTTGGAACTAGCAGTAGTGACCAAGCCCACACCACAGTACTTTGTGAGCACCTACATAGCTGTATGGATTCAGCAATACCTGACAGAACAACATAATCTCCCTCAAGGTAGGGTAAATGTCTGTGGTGGACAGTAGCAATACATAAATACCCTAATAGGTGGAAATAATTGCTGGACAGGGCCAAGATGGAGCAGGTGCCTGAGTGGAAGCAATGCCACCTTGGTTTTAACAAGTAAATAAGGTCACAGGTGAATTACCCTAAGGCTATGTTTGGGTGCAAATTGGACATATCCACCAAGGCCAATCACTAGGCCTTCCACACATATGTCTGCAATCCCAGAGGCAACACCCAAATCTACTCTGTAGTGGTGGTCAATATCACCACAGACACATATGGAATAGATATAGCCAACCTGCTGCAGACAGGTGAAGTGTAAACATCACCCCCTGTCCCCGTATCGGTACACTTGTGCATGCACAACACGTGCCCCCTCCCTTCATCATCAGGAAGCAGGTCCATAATGCCCTTTCAAAGGCAACACACATAAGTCTCCATAGGCCTGATACCATCCCTGGCTGCATCCTACATAAACTCAGGCATACGTCTCAGCTCCATTACACACTGTAGTCAACCAAAGCCTGAGCACCAGTGTCATCCCATCTGCACAGAGGACAGCCACTGTCATCCCTATACACAAAGCCAGAGCAATATACTGACCCAGCCAATCATATGCACATCCACCTAATTAGCCTGATCTGTAAGGCCATGGAAGGCATATCAAGGACATTATGAACAAGGACATCAGCAACCTCAAAATGCTTGAGCCCACACAGTATGATATTGTCAAAAGGAGATCAGGCCTGTTAAACCTGGTAGACTTTTCTGAAGTAGTCAACAAACACAAGGATGAGGGGAAGATGGTGAACAATGCCTACCTTCACCTAGCCCAGTTCTCTCACAATAATCCCCAGGCAGCCAGGATACATAAAACCTACACAACTAGACATCAACATGTATGTTATCAGATGAGTAGCTAACTGGCTCAATGATAGTACCCACTCAGTCATAGTAGTGGAAGCCACCTCTAGTAGTAGACTCTTCCAGATGGTTGTACGCCAATGATCAGTCTTGGTGCCTCTACTGTTTGAGATATATGTTTTTGAGGTACAAGACAAAAGCAGTGGCCAGTGACTAACCAGGTTTACAGATGCCTGCAATCTGGCCACTGTCTTATATTCCCGTACTGATGTGAGCAACCTCCAATACTCCCTCACCAAAATTAATGACTGGTGCAAGAAGCATTGCCTCAAACTAAATACCAGGAGATGCATCATTTTCCCTGCTGTTGTAGATGTCATCCAAACTAATTATGACAGTAATAATGTACTGAGCAAGCAATGAGGTGTGAGGTGACTTGAGCACCCAGGTTGGTAGCAACCTGACAGTTTCCCACCATGTGGGCACCACTGTATGGATGGCTGTATACATGGCCCACCTCACAAATATGGGTATGTCATCCAGGAACCAGGAGGCCACAACATCCCTGTACTTCACCCTTATCAGATGCATTACCATGTACAATGGCTCCTTTGGCATGTACCTTGCCAAGCAAATGCAACAGTTGCAGAGATCATAGAAGTTCCTGACCAGGCAAATCCAGGGTCTGCAACACTTATTCTATAAAGATAGGCTGAAAGACCTGTCCCTGTACTCAGTCTCATACAGACTGCTTCTAGGCGACCTGTGGCTAGCATACAAGGTCATTTCCAAACCAGCCTTGATGGCATTTCTGCATAACTGTAAGACAAACCCCACTCATGCAACATGCACGCAAGGCCCTCACCTAGTCGGTAACATGTATAGTACTTGTTGGTGGCATAGTGTAGTGTCCCGCATAATACATTGTAAAGTACACTACCTCCCCATTTCTATAGCTCTCTTGAAGAAGAAGCTGAACAGCTGCATGGGAAATGAATAAGACACCCCTGTGATCTGTGTGTGTCCCAGCTGGACAGAGAACACAACTGCTGGCTTTGAAGGAACATGGGCAAAAGTCTGGGCTGGGCTTATGAGGACATCAGAGCCAATAGCCTGGTATCATCTCATGAGGTTATGCACCTAGTACTTTACATGTTTCCTATATGTATTGCAGATTGTCCTGCATTGTTGTCTGAAATGAATCCCTGTGAATCTGAACTGTGTAGGTACTGCAGTGATAGTGTATACTCTTGTTCCTTCATCAGTTATCATAGCGTTACACCTTGTCATTGTGTGTGGTCTGTATAACAGAAAGTCAGCCCTTACAGTACTTGCCTATGCACTTGGGGACACTGTATAGCTCACTCCAATGGCCTTGGTCTTGGTCACAATTACCATTCTGCTAATAGGTCCATCACACAGTAGGATTTGTCACTCTTTGTTGTGGGCCTTACAGTAGCTGTGAAAGAGATGGATTGTGGCAGGCAGAACTACCGTAAGGTCTGGCCTGAAGGGCCCATAGGTATCAAAGCTGTGCCAGACTTTACCAGGAGTTTGTGTGTGTGTGTGTGTATGTGTGTGTGTGTGTGTGTGTGTGTGTGTGTGTGTGTGTGTGTGTGTGTGTGTGTGTGTGTGTGTGTGTGTGTGTGTGTGCATGTGCATATATCAGCAAACATAATACTGCAGGGTATAACTTTACATATGTTGTCTTCCCCTCACAGTTGAAAATGGGGGTTGGTGTCTCTTCCCCTCACAGCCTGATGTCAGTGTCTTAGTAGTCTCCCATGATGATGGTGGTCAAAGTGAGGCACAGGTGGAGTT